>NW_026917827.1:0-7000 GCF_035046485.1 Aedes albopictus
GACATTCGGAACACTCACACAGCTATCACATACAAAAATAATGAAAGTGAAAATTAAATCACAAGTAAATCGAATGTCGAGAACTATGAATTAATCATAATAAAAACTATGAGTTATTACTAATTGTTGCATATTTGAATTGATTGTCAAAATTAATGGAATAGTGGAAAGCTCAAATAACAATTCACAGTCTGCTGACACCCAAAAAGATTCTTAGATTCGTAGCAAAACACAAATGTTTTCATTATGATTCACAACGACTCCCATTACCATCCCAGACCCAACAGACAAGAACTGTTTTCTGAGTATAGAAATTAGGGGAAGTGGGGTAAGATGCTATTTTTCAAACTTTCATTGTTTTCTATGATATATGGCCTGATTTGTTAGGCTTTCGAAGTGGTAACAGCAACCTCAGTCAATCAGTGATCGTATAAGATGTTGCATAAGATGATAAAGTGGAGGCGATATGCGTACACTTTATCATCTTATGCAACATCTTATACGATTACTGGTTGTCTGGGACTAGACAATACGCAACGATGCTTCAGCAAAAATATTCACTGAATTATTGCTTTTTCATCGATTTTTAGCGATTTCAAAAACTGATTCGTAAAACGGAAGTGGTACAAAAAGGCCATCTGCCATAGGGTAAGATGCCACTTCATGAAAACATTCAAAAATTACGTCCACCAGTTTTCTGGCATTTTAGACTCACTTTCACCCCTCTGTCACGTTTTTTCGTGCACTCAATACATGGAATGTCACCCCCCCCCCTTCACCTCTAAACGATGGTCGTCATATTTGAATGACCCCTAACATGGATAGCGTAGACATCAACAACCATACGTCCCCATGGGTGCCTCAATCTCCTTGGAAACACATGGCTGGTAATAAAATCACCCGAAAACCTTAATTGCAAGCACGAAAAACCCGAAGTTGCTAATTACTTTGGGTAATCAAAAGATTTTCCATGTGTTTGGCGGCCTAGCTTCTAGAAGAATGTTTAATGAAAACATATCTTGACACCATTCACCTATGATCAAGTCCCATTCAGGAATGATTTTATGAGTTGGGTCATTTTACCACATCTTGGCATTTTGGGCTCTATTCCCCTACTAAGCCCTAGCAGGTCTCTCCTGTTTATCGAGCATCTCTGATAAATCAACTATACTCCATCTGTAGCAGCCGGTTCGCAATGAACCGTTCGAGGCGCATTGAAGTGTTAAAGGTGATATTTTTATTACAAGAATGAAAATTAACATCCTTCACTTAAATACCGTCAAACCCTGCGATCTTGGCTAGGAATAAAGTAAGGTCGTTACCAATACTTATTTCACTTTTTGTCACTCCACTCTTTGGTTGGTCGAGGGGGGATACAAATAATAAAGCATTTAATCTGAAAAATATTAAAAACTCATCGGATTTGTTAAAGATTTTTTAGCAAGACCCGATATTTTGATAAATATTTTTTATCTGCCCCCTCAAAAAGCTAAATCTTGCCAAAAATTTTTGAAGGGGGGGGGGACAAAAAGCCAAAAATAAATTTGTATCCGCCTAATTGACAATGTTTTTTTATATATATTGTTCTTATTTTACACTCAAAGATTTGCTGCAAAAACTGTTTTCAAAATTTTGATTTGCTTCTTGGTAGATTTTTTCATCACTGATTGTTTAAAGTTTGCTAGTTTTTCATGTGATTGTAAATTTTGAAATGCAAACACATTATGTAAAGTGTTGCGGTGCGTTTGGCAAAGCTTCGCAATCTGCGCGATCTGAAAACGCCTTCAGTAGACAATTCATTGGAGAAACATTGAAGATATTCCTGGAAAAACCACCGTGAAATATTTGGTGGAATTCCTAGACAAAATCCTGTATATCCGGTAGAATTACTAAAGGAATCCCAGGAGCAATTACTGGAGAATTTCTAGCAGGAATCCCATCAAAAATTTCCGGAGGAATCTCAGCAAAAAATCCTGTAACAACTCCAGTAAGAATTCCTAAAGGAATCTCAATTTTTGCTCACTCGTAGAAAAATGTTGTGTACGCGAAAAAATGTGCCGTTTTAAGTGTAAAAATAAAAGTGTTGTCGCCTAAAAAATGCGCAATTTAAAAAAAATAGGTAAATGTAAATTGATGATAATTCTTACCATGATAGAGTTTGATATTTTTAGCATTTTTAACAACTCTTGTTTATACAAATTAGTGCATTACAAGAAACTCCACCTGTCAAACTGCATTCACAAACCGTTTAACGAGAGACGGTTGACTACATATGATTAATGTATATTACACTAATACTATATTCAGTAGGGCCTAACTGATATTGACGATTACTTTTCATCGATCCTCTCTTTGTGTTATTCCAGAATGTGTATTGAGTTTTCCAAAGATTTTTATTCGAAATACGATGGAGACGACTAAATTTTGCTATAGAAACAAGAATAATAATGATTCAGTTTGTTTGGATCAAGTTATAAGCAAAAGAGTCGACGAAGAGAAATCGATCAAGTCAGTCAGACCCCAATGAAAAATCATTGTCGCACATTGGAGTAAATCATATCGAAACCTGATCATAAGTGGAAAAAGCTCAAAATGAATCAATTGGGTTTTCCGTTGTTTTTTTTTGCCAAGTGTAGTTATCGTGTAATCGTTTGACAGCTAAGCAGTGTCCAAATGTTTTGTTTACGCTTATCAGAAGAGGTTTAGTGAAGCTGAATTTTAGCCGTTTTCTTTGATATAACTCACAGCGCGTGCAAGTTTTGACCGTGCAAAGTGAATAAAATTGATGGTCAATTCAACGATGCAGTTTATTGAAGAAGGGTAATGTTGTTATTCTGTTATTATTATTTGAAACCCAAACAAATTGACGTTAAGCTTACATACAATATATGAAAATATTGAAAAAAAAATATTTGATGGAATCGTTTACCATACATTCAAAATGAAATAAGTTGATTTTCAGGCTGTTTCCGGGAAATCTTCTTTAAGTGTATGATAAAACTATTGTTCCTCTTTCAAATGTAGAAAGTAAACCTTCCGGATGATTCCAATTTTAAAAGTTGCAACACTGAAAAAATGTGATAATTATATTTTTATATGATATTAATTGCCTAAAAAACTATTTGGCCCTTTGAACGTATTTTTCCTGAAAACTAGCTGAAAACAGCTTTCAAGCAAAAAAAAAGAAGTTTAAAATCGGTCAACTAGTAGCTGTGATTTTTTGAAAAAAATAATTTCGAAAAATCTTGAATTTTACAATCCTAAAATTGGTTACCCTAATGACGAAATAAAAAATACGGATCTAATTATTTTCGATTAACTTCAAAACCACCAAGTATCACGATGTTCGGAGACATCGATTTTCTATGGAATGGTTGTATTATTTAAAAAAATCTTGTTGAAGTCGGTTAGATTGGTTGTTTATCACTGCTAGGTGAATTTATTGTTTTAAAATTCATTGAAAACTATGAAATACGTTTCATTACTTATTTGGGTTGCGAAAATACGTCAAAATAATTTTGATGCACTAGGTGCTCCACTGCGTGTCGGTTTGAAACGTCTCTATGGTCTAATGTTGCATGTCGGTTTTAGTTATCTCTTCAAAATACACGGGACCGAAAAGTCAGGCTATGCCAAACTATACGTTTCAGTTTTGTTAGACTAAGAAAGCCACAACTGTTCATTCACATTTTCTCCCAGTCACAAATCTCCTCCAATTTTTTCTCACTTAATTCCAAAAAAAAAATCTAATTCTTCATTACATTCGCTATCCCAAGAACTTCTGTTAAAAATACATTCATCCAAACCTGGAAAAAAAATCATTAGATCATCTCCATAGTATTTTGATGAGAGCGGTTTTCTTATTTTTTTTCAGGGTTTCTATGCAAATTAACAACGCCATTACATTTCCATAGTGCTTATGAACACATTTCATTACAACTAATTTATTTTTGCAGTGCATTCTGTCCTTCAGATGGTAAAGTTTCATCAAAATGAATGCAATAAACAATTCTTAAGATATTCGTTTCATTTGAGTTTGTTGCAACTAGTGTTGCTCAAAATTTTGGTATATTTTTTGCATTATTAGGGCCTTTAATTTTTACGTATTTTTTTACGGTTGAATTCGGAAATATCTTTTTTGTAATGACGTTGTAAAAAGATCCACTTTTTAATTGCCTGAAGTGTGCTGAAATGGCCTTCTTTTCAACACTGATACAAGTGTGCCTAAAAGTACTACTTTTCTCTTAACTTGATCCTTCATTTAAATATGCATGTAGACCGACTTCAAAAATATTGCTCCGTTGTTCAGTAAAATCAAAACCAAATAATGAGGAAATGCATCTAGTTCTCCTCGAGTGGACATTTTGAAACTATATTTTCACAATTTCATGAAAATCAAGAAAAAACAAAACCTACCGTCTGAACTGTTAAACAATTAAGAAGCTAAGGGTAATCAGATCATTCCATAATCGGAATCTTCACCCGAAAGGTATTCGAAATTCAAAATCTCACCTTTTCGGATATTTTTTCTCAACGGAACCCACAGCATAATGCAATGGAAAATCATTGGAATAGCATGTTATTTTTCCACAGAGATCGTCCATAAATCACGTCAAGCAAAAATTGTCCATTTTGAATCTCTTTCCCTCTGAAAGATGTATCTCGAAGTTCGATTTAATTTCATTACTGTTTCACATTTGTTGTCATTACCCACCAATTTTCATTCTTTTGGAGGATTCGAAGTAAAAGGGTTCCAAAACACTATCAACAATCTATCTATCTATTGACACTCAAAAATAACAATTTGCTTTGAGCTTGAAAACTTCAAAACCACTCGAACTTTATCCCACCCTAGATCCCACCCTATTTTAATCCAAATTGTGTTCTTCAAATCAGATTTAGAAATGACAACAGGCCAGAAACACTAAAATGGTGTACTTTCACATATGTCAGTTTTATCACCCATCGTAGCATCTTGACTATTTATTTATTTATTTATTGGTTACATTGGTTATGTTACACCATTTGCTAAACATTAGTCAATTATGTTGGAATAGAGTCTAGGATTATTTGGGCAGGGTGGCCTATTTCGGGCACTTGCTGCTATAATTTAGTCAATATTATTGTGGAGCCTCGTAGTCGTGCGGTTAGGGTCACCAAGCTTTCAATCGCACCATGCTATGGGGTGAGGGTTCGATTCCTGCTCCGGGCGATGAAACTTTTCGTGAGAATAGTTTCTTCCCCGTATCCACTGGTGCATGATCCGTGTGTTCGTTGTCTAGTGTTAAGTTTCGTTCAGTCTGTACAGCCGCTGGTTTAAGACGGTGTCCCGTGTCTTTTTTTTTTAGATTTTTATCCGATTGACTAGAATTTTTGATCATAGCTAGATACTGTACGTATCTGATCGTGTTCCAAAAATCAAGTCAATCGGTTGAACATTGACTGAGTTATAGCTGCAAGTGCCCAAAATAGGTCTCCCTGCCCAAATTTTCCCAGGCCCTAGAATAGAGAAAATGTGATTGGAGGTTGTGTAAAGTGCCTTGATTTGATTTAGTTTCTCTCGTGGAACTACTAACGACCATGCGCTTCCATTTGTTTTTTTTTGGTTTACAGAACATTGATTGGTCAAGTTCGATAGAAGTTATGCAGTATGTTGCGGGCCACCATGTGCAATGTTTCTAATTATGAGGTACGCATTGCATCCTACACTGAGGTATCACTGATTCATACCCTTCTGTCTAACGCACACTATTCCTTTATTTCAGAAGGAAATTCTTTTCTAAAGTTTATATTCCGTTCACCACATTTTGTCCAACACAAATTTTCACCTTCACTCATTTTACCGACCTGCAACATCTTGATCTTCATCATCACATCGCACCAAAGCCACCAGGCAGCACAGAACCATGCAGGCAAGAATCACTTTTTCGTAGTTGGAAGCCATCGTTGAAGTTTTGAAGCCTAGATATCCGGAGCTGATGTGAGGGAAAACGTCACGAATTTATGTAGGTCCTACGATCGAATTGTCACGACACTCAAAGTTCGACTGCGTTCCAAAATTTGGCCACCCGGGTCTTTTAAATAATTGATTCGAGTGACAATGGGGATTACGAGCGGGGACAACATTTCGGACCAATATTTTTGCTTCCTCTATTCCGGGGTTCCGTCCGATTATTGTCTTCGTTTACGACGCGATGCGACGACAGTTGCCAAAATGCGTATCACCACCCGCACTTGGTAGCCTACTCGTGGTTGATGCAAGCGGTATTGTGGTATGCAAAGATGTCCAAAGTCTAGGAGTGCAAGAATCATATATGGTCAGAGGCCATTTCACTTCACGGTACGGTACCGAGTACGCATGGTTCGGAAGTCTTTTGGGTGCTGTTGCTGTTTGATTGATATTTGATATGTGGAAGATATGGTTAACGGATGAAGACAAGCGACCCCAGTATGGTGCGAGGGCGTGATGCAACTTGACCGGAATCGCATTGTAATATCACTTTTCATTACGGATATAATAGTTTGAGGATTCTGTCATATGTCTGACATTGAATAATAGTGGCAACTGATTCACTAGGCCGCTCATTAGTTTCTGTTTATGCTCCTGTTGCTGATGGAATCTTATGTTCTATCCCTGGAGTCGTAAATTTGAAACTCTTCCATGCAAAATAGCTTTCTTGCAAATTAGGGCATGTCGGATCTCTCCAGCAAAACGTGATTCGATCACCTGTTACCTGTTCATCCAAGCAAATTAAATCAAGATGTTTAGTGGTACATAAACTACCGATAAATAATTATAAACCTGAAAACGTTTTGCTGAACTAGTAGAACAACATGTATGAGGGGGAAAATGTTTTGCTGCACTTTTCCATTTACAAAGAGCTCCAACTAATAACTAGTTTATGGTTATCACAACCCACTGCACTGACTGCACCGAGACGACGAAACAGATATTCTTCTCAGCAACACAATGGCCACCTCTGTCTGTCTGCCATCATTG
>NW_026917828.1:0-7000 GCF_035046485.1 Aedes albopictus
GGGTGAACTTTAATGACGAGTTGATGACCGGTGAAGTTCAGTGTATAAGAGAAGACCGTAACATGTGGCATGAAAATGATTACATACTTTATTGCAAGTAAGTTGATCAATTAATTGCGTAAAGCAATGCAATACAACATTCATTATAGAATGTGATGAGCTTGGGTATATGCAACATTCAAACTTTACTGTGAAAAACTCCCAATCTTCTTCTTCTTCTTTATGGCTCTACGCTCCCACTGGAGCTCGGCCTGCCTCTCTTCAACTTAGTGTTCGTTGAGCATATCTATAGTTATTAATTGAAGGGCTTCCTTTGCCTGCCATTGCATGAATTTGTATATTGTGAGGCAAGGACAATGCCCAGGGAATCGAGAAAATTTTCCCGACCGGAACGGGAATCGAACCCGCCGAGAAATCAACAAGAGCATAACAGTTTTGGAAAGATTTTAAACACCATCATTAAGCCAACCTAAAATCGTCTTGGTTTATGACAGTTCTCAACATTTCTTGAAAGCAAATTGGTCATCAAATTGTTGCTTGGTCAGTAGCTTGCCTTTAGGGAATCTTCGGAAATATGACATGTTCATCTACTCAAACTGTATCAGATTATTTCCTATTAACCTGACATTTATGTAGTATCAACTAATCTCACTAGCACGCATAGACCAATTTCGATTCGTCAGTGACTAGGGGTACCTGGGCTTGTATGTTCCGCAGAAGCGAAATGATGACTGATTTAATTTGATAACTATCAAAGGCTGGGCTGCAAAACGGTTAGTCGATAAGGAGAGCGTCCCACATAGCTCTGGTCCTCACAAGTTCCTACCTCATGCTTCCACGGGTCAAACGATGACAAAGACCGCCAGCTAAGAGTTGTGTGCTTAGCTGGTAGTGCAGCCTGGGCACTGTTGTCCTTCTGACTTCAGCTAGATTGAGGAGGTACGACCCGAGCGTCTGTTCACCAAGGAGATGCGGCTCAAACAGCGTCTGTTCTGGCATCCAGCGGCTGAATAAGAAACGCTGCACCACGCCCAGCTAGATCCAAGGTGGTAGCCCCAACAGCGTGGTCGTCCCAGTGTTGGTTGGGACGTTAAACAGAACTGGCACGATGGCCCTCCGGCGAGACAGGAGTGTTGGCGTAGGCCCAATAAGCCACCCGTAAAAATCCCAATTGCGAATAACATAGGAGAAAACACGACTCGATACAATCGGCAAAGACTCACGCGACGAAATAAGGACTACGATTGGAAACTTGGAACATGGTTTTGCAGGATGTGCCAGGATGATTTACGACGAACTACATCCCCGCAACTTCGACATCGTGGCGTTGCAGGAACTTTGTTGGACTGGACAGAAAGTGTAGCATCGAGCGGCTACCTTCTACCAAAGCTGTGACACCACCAATGAACTGGGAACAGGATTTATAGTGTTGGGCAAGATGCGACAACGTGTGATCGGGTGGCAGCCAATCAACGCAAGGATGTGCATGTTAAGAGTTCAGGGCCGTTTCTTCAACTACAGCATCATCAACGTCCACTGCCCACACGAAGGGAGACCCGATGACGAGAAAGAAGCGTTCTATGCGCAGTTAGAGCAATACGATGGTTGCTCGCCGCGTGACGTGAAAATCGTTGTCGGTGACATGAACGCGCAGGTAGGAAGGGAGGAAATGTACAGACCGGTAATCGGGCGAAACAGCCTGCACGCCGTATCGAATGATAACGGCCAGCGATGCGTAACTTTGCAGCCTCCCGTGGTATGGTAGCCCGAAGCACCTTCTTCCCCCGCAAAGATATTCACAAAGCCACCTGGAGATTACCCGACCATCAAACAGATAACCAAATCGACCACGTTCTAATCGACGGTAAATTCTTCTCGGATATAACCAATGTCCGCACATACCGCATTGCGAATATAGATTTGGATCACTACTTAGTAGCTGTATGCATGTGCTCAAAACTTTCGACAGTTATCACCACGCGTCGAAGTCGAACGCCGCGACTCAACAATGTTGAGTCAACATCGAGCAGCTGCATAACGTAGAAGTGGCTCAAGACTACGCGCAGCAGTTAGCAGTGGCCCTACCAACGGAAGAGCAGCTTGGCGCAGCTACACTTGAAGATGGCTGGAGGGACATCCGATCCGCCATAGGTAGTACCTCGACTTCAGCACTAGGCTTCGCGACTCCGAATCACAGAAACGAATGGTACCACGGCGAATGTGAACAGTTGAAAAACGAGAAGAATGCAGCATGGGCGAGAATGCAGCAACACCGTACGAGAGCGAATGAGGCACGTTACAAACAGGCGCGGAACAGGCAGAACTCAGTCTTCCGGATGAAGAAGCGCCAGCAGGAAGAACGAGATCGCGAAGCGATGGAAGAGCTGTACCGCGCTAAGGACACACGAAAGTTCTACGAGAAGCTAAACCGCTCGCGCAGAGGCTTCGTGCCACAAGCTGACATGTGCCAAGATAATTACGGGAATATTCTCACGATCGAGCGTGAGGTAGTCGACAGGTGGCGGCAGCATTACGATGAGCACCTCAATGGCGACGTTGCAAGTACCGAAGGTGGTGTGGTAACAGATCTAGGAGTTTGTGCACAGGACGAAAGACTTCCGGCCCCTGACCTCCAAAAGATTGAGGAGGAGGTTGGCCGGTTGAAAAACAAGAAGGCCGCTGGGGCAGATCAACTACCAAGCGAGCTTCTAAAATACGGTGGAGAAGCACTGGTGAGAGCACTACACTGGGTCATTACCAAGATTTAGGAAGAGGAAGTATTACCGGAGGAATGGATGGAAGGTATCGTGTGTCCCATCTACAAAAAGGGCGACAAGTTGGATTGCGGGAGCTATCGCGCGATCACACTACTGAGCGCTGCCTACAAGGTACTCTCCCAAATTTTATGCCGCCGTCTATCACCGATTGCAAGAGAGTTCGTGGGGCAATATCAGGCTGGATTCATGGGTGAACGCGCTACAACGGATCAGATGTTCGCCATCCGCCAGGTGTTGCAGAAATGCCGCGAATACAACGTGCCCACACATCACTTGTTCATCGATTTCAAATCGACGTATGATACAATCGATCGAGAACAGCTATGGCAGATTATGCACGAATACGCATTCCCGGATAAACTGATACGATTGATCAAGGCGACGATGGATCGAGTGATGTGCGTAGTTCGAGTATCAGGGACACTCTCGAGCCCCTTCGAATCTCGCAAAGGGTTACGACAAGGTGATGGTCTTTCGTGCTTGCTGTTCAACATTGCGTTAGAATGTGTAATAAGGAGAGCGAAGATAAACACGAGTGGGACGATTTTCACGAAGTCCGTTCAGCTGCTTGGTTTCGCTGATGATATTGATATTATAGCTCGTTAATTTGAGACGATGGCGGAAACATACATCCGACTAAAGAGTGAAGCCAGGCGAATCGGATTAGTCATAATTGTGTCGAAGACAAAGTGCATGATGGCAAAGGGCTGCAGAGAGGAATCACCGCGCCCGCCACCCCGAATTTCTATCGACGGTGATGAAATCGAGGCGGTTGAAGAATTCGTGTACTTGGGCTCACTGGTGATCGCCGACAACGACACCAGCAGAGAAATTCAGAGGCGCATTGTCGCAGGAAATCGAGCTTACTTTGGACTCCGCAAAACTCTACGATCGAATAAAGTTCGCCGTAACACGAAGTTAACCATATAAGATATAAGATATAAGATAAGAGTGTCGTCTTCGGCAAAGTTCTTCAGGAAGTCAAGAGCTATCTGGCAATTCATCAATTAGTTGGTGATTTGAACAGATAGAAAAGTATCGTCTTCGAAAAATTCTTCAGGAAGTAAAGAACTTCTGATGATTCAACAATTAGATGGTGCTTTTGACGCTAGGCGGCGCTAGTTGTCAAGTAAAGTTCTAAACTTCTCTAGCTCACGATCCAGAGCAGATAGAAGAGTATCGTCTTCGGAAAAGTTCTTCAGGAAATCAAGAGCAATCTGGTGATTCAACAATTAGTTGATGATTTCACCACTTGATGGCGCTAGTTGTTAAGTAAAAATTAAAACTCCGCCATCTCGGGATTCACAGCAGATGGAAAATCGTCGTCTTCGGCAAAGTTCTTTCGGACGTCAAGAGCAATCTAGTGGATCAAAAATTAGTTGATGGTTTCGCCGCTAAGTGGCGCTAGTCGTAAGTTTTAAATTTCTCTTCTTCAAAGTGTCGTTTTCGGTAAAATTCTTCGGGAAATCAAGAGCAATCTTCTGATCAAATAATCGCAGCAAGGTGGCACTAGTTGTCATGTAAAGTTTCAAAATTCTCTATCTCGGGATCCACAGCAGCTAGAAAAGAGCATTCTGGTGATTAAACAATACATTGGTGATTTCGCTGCTAGGTGGTGCTGAAGTGTCTTCTAACAAAATATATGCCCTAAATCTTCAGGGGAGGAGCGGATTTTCCAGGCCAAACATTACTATAGGTCCTAAGTGCAGATGAGAGGCTCTCTCAATTCTCCTCTCTTTCGGTTATAACGTGCTTGTATTTATAAATTTTGATTTACTTCTTGCGTCGGAAGGTAGATTAAACAATCTTTTTCCGATTTACACATCACAAATAGTCAAATATCCACTGTGAAATCGTAATAGTGTGACGAAGAGTATTTTCGGCGGGTTTGTTCTCTTCGTTATAGGGGGTTTTTGTGGGTCAAATTGCCTGAAATTTGGACATATAACTCAGCTTGGTTTGGAAGGATTTGGGGCCAACTCTGAGACCACCAGGTTTCAAAAACCCCCCCTTGAAGAAGAGAACAAAACTGCCGAAAATACGTAAGTTCCCCTAGTTTAAAGAGAATCGGAACAAAGAGAGCCTCTCTTTTGCAGATTGGACCTTTGGATATGTTTGTCGCCTGTTAGAGTTGCTTTAAAGTACCTTTTTTCTTTTTTTTCAAAAGTTTGAAAAGTTCGCTTTCCCCATACTGAGAAATTAAAATTTCCATATAAAACAGGCCAAACATGTCTAAAGGTCCAATCTGCAGAAGCAGTGTTTGGACGAAAAAGTGATCAGTGAACCACTCGGCAGGTTTTCTTCCCTTCTGTTGGTTCTGTTTCAATTACCAAGCGGTGTATGTTCTCTCGTCGAGTCGCATGGTTCACGAAGGAACACAAAGAGGATACTCCGATATAAACAAGCTGCGGCGATGAGCGGGCATCGCTAAGTGTAACACTTACCGATGATCGCTCATCGTTGGCTTGGGGCAACTGTGAATAATCGTTATTTTCATCAGTATTTAATGCGGTTTCGCTTTAAAAACGTGAAATACTATTTAATTTAACTGTATTCATGACGTTGCAGGTTGTGTAGTCACAATAAAAAAAGAATTATGGCAATAAAATATTCTTACCGAATGCATCGCTTTCATTAGCGTCATCGAGCATCTTCTCTCTTGATTGCGCTCTCGTATCGAACCGGGCAAGAGAATGAACAGCATTTCGGGGAGCGTTCCCGATCATGTTGGTTCATGAAATGTTACATTCGCGAATGTATCACTTGCTGAGCATGGACCATTCAGTGGTTCGCGATAAAAATCCACACACTGTGCAGAAGAGAGGCTCTCTTTGGTTTCCCTCTCTTTCGTTAATTTCTCAGCTGTTTATTTGTATTATGATTGTCTCCTTGCATTGAACGATGGCCAAAACAATCGTCTTTTGATTTGTACTGCAAAAATAGTTGAAAAGTGTACCATGCAATAATTGAAAGAGAAAGTGAACAAAGAGAGCCTCTCAAATGCAGATAGGACCTATTGAAATGTTTGGCCTGAAAACATCAAGTCGATTACGGACTAGCTTAACGATTTTTTAGATTTTTTTTTATTTTGCAGGGCTTTGTTTGGGTCCTTGTTTGGGTCCATTTGCAACCATTTGTGGCTATTGGGGTTTGTGTATTCGCATTTTTTGCAAAAATCGACACGGCCTACTGGCCATGCTAGATGTTGATCTAGCTAATGTCGGTACCAAGAGTACCTTTAGTCGGAACGAAGCGGAGTCGATCAAACGAGCGGCGGGTGGTGTTCACCGCTACTAAAGTCACGCTGAAGACCGAGATGAGGGCAAGCAAAAAGGCTTGCTTTGAGGGTCTCTGTTAAAGTGCCAATGCAAATCCGTGAGGTGATGCCTACAGGATCATGATGGCCAATACGAGAGGTGTAATGGCTCCTACAGATCAATCTCTAGAGATGTTGGAGGGGATAATCGCGAAGCTTTTTCCGCGACAAGATCCTAGTCCTTGGTCTCCTTTCATACGA
This sequence comes from Aedes albopictus, assembly GCF_035046485.1. Taxonomy (NCBI): domain Eukaryota; kingdom Metazoa; phylum Arthropoda; class Insecta; order Diptera; family Culicidae; genus Aedes; species Aedes albopictus. The sequence continues at coordinate 6,295 of NW_026917828.1, forward strand.
TAACCGTGGACTGGGGCAGGCAATGACTAGAGGGTTGTACATAGATATTGCAGAGGCTCCCAAGATGTTCAGTTCTGCTATGCAGAAATGCCTGGACAGAGGTTTGGCACCGGAAGAGTCTGGTTCTAATGCCGAAGGCGCAGAAACAACCCGGAGACCCGTCGGCATATAGACCAACATGGCGGGGAAGGTGCTCGAAAAGATCATCCTTAATCAGAATCGTGAGGCACGCCGAGGCTGTAAATAGTCTCTCGAGCAACTAGTTCGGCTTCCGGATGCGGAGGCCGACCGTAGACGATATCCTGTCGGTTACAAAGAAAACCGAGATAGTGCTCCACCGTAAGAGGAGGGGAATTCGCTTCTGTGCAGTAGTGACTCTGGATGTAAGGAAAGCGTTCAATAGCGCCAGTTGGGTGGCTACTGCCGATGCGCTCCTGCGTCTGAGCATACCCGGGTACCTGTACAAGATTCTGTTCTGTTCTAGTTACTTCCTGACTCAAGTACTAGTTTATGACATAGCGCTGGGTCGGAAGTGCTTTCACATAACCCGCAATGTTCTATTCTGGGTCCGGTGTTATGGAATGTCATGTGCGATGAGGTGTTGAGGTTAAAGTTCCCAGTAGGAGTGGAAATCGTCGGCTTCACTGACGACATAACGCTGGAGGCATTAGCGAAGCCAGCTTTTTCTCTTTTCTTACTCACTCTC
>NW_026917829.1:0-7000 GCF_035046485.1 Aedes albopictus
CATCTTTTGCTGGCGGAGATAGGCAGCGATATAAGTGTCAAAGCGAAAAAGTATGCAGTTTGACAGATAGGTACCCGGGATGTTTGCGAACGAGAACAAAGGGAACAGCAGCGACATTCGTCCTCTATAGTTTTTTAACTCTATTAAATTGACTGACTACGTGTCGCATCCTATCCTACGATCAAAGGCCTTTCATAATATATGTCAAACATATAAAACTGGACGGTCCACAATTCAATTTAAAATTTGCATACGATCACCAGATGCATATATCTGATGAATTAAGAAATCGAAAAACTATAGGGAATTTGTTTTATATTTTTGCTCACTTACACAAAGGAACAAAACAAAACAAAAAAGACAACATTGGGTTCATCGCTACTCGAATGTTTAAGATAAGTGATCTTGAAACACGAGTAGATGTTGAACTCGGACATTATGGATGTCATTTTTCGTGAATTTGATGCCTAAAATACGGTCATAGTCAAATCACATTTAAAACGCAAAACAAAAAAACACCCTCTCCAAAATTTGTTAAAATGCAGTTTTTGTCATACTAGATCCGGTGGTGGGAGAAAATTAAAGATTCACTTGCGCCTTTTTCAAATGTTACGCTAGAAAAATTGGCTTAAAAAAGTACAAAAATACTTATATCTTTTGATAGAAACATCGTACAGCTTTGATGTCTTCTGACGAAATGTGTATTTTGGCAATATGTACAATTGCTCTGAACATAGTAGGCTTGAAAAAATGATAGTTTTTGACATATGACAAAAAAACCGATTTCGGACTTTTTATTTCTTCAATAAGTTATATCTCCTCAGATTGAAGAGATAGAAAAAACTGCTCTTCAAGAAAGTTGTCGGGGTTTTTACCTTCTTCAACTTTGCAGAACATTTCATTTCGATATCTTTTGAAATAAAAAAGTTAGGTGCTGAAATATGAAGTATTTTAAGATTTGGCGTTTAGGACACTTTTGCATATAACGCGGCTTGAACTCACGAGCAAATGTCTAGAAGACATGAAGACTCTATCTTGGATGGTTTTTGAGTTATTAATTTTTTCCACTTAATGTTGGTCCTCGGACCATTGTGCAGTGGCGCTACGCGCGATTTCGAAGTGATGAGGCGGACGATAACTGATCCGTCCGGTGATTCGCACCGCAGATACAGGCAGGCACCATATGCTGCCTCCGACGCATCGCAAAACCCATGCAGTTCCACCGACGCTAAACCGCTACTGAAGCCGGTCCATCGTGGAACCGAGAGAGACTCGAGGGCGCCGGCGTTCCGACGAAATTCGTTCCAGAAGGCCTGAAAGGTTTCTGGCAAGGCATCATCCCAATCCGACTTCTGCTTCCAAAGCTGCTGGAGAAATATTTTCGCTTGGACAGTTACCGGACCGAGGAGGCCCAGTGGATCGAAAATGCGAGCAGTGTCGGAGAGAACGACCCGCTTGGTGATGGTTGGCTCAGAGCTCCAGCGTGGTACGGCAAACTTGAAGATGTCCTTGGCCGGTTCCCAAGTAAGCCCAAGCGTTTTTACAACCGACGTCGACGAATCTAGTTCCAGGGTGGTGCGTTCATCTCGAAGTTCTGCTGGAATCGTAGACATCAGCTCGGAACTGTTCGAGCTCCACTTGCGCAACGTGAAGCCAGCTGAGTTTGTCAGGGAAATGAGCTCCGTGGCGAGTGCTTTCCCTTCTTCGATGCTGTCGGTACCGGTTAACAAATCGTCAACGTAAAAGTCCTTTCGAACGACCTTTGCGGCTGTCGGGTGGGAGGTCTCACCTTCTGTGCCTAGCCGTTGAAGGCATTTGGTCGCCAGATATGGCGCTGATGCGGTTCCGTAGGTGACGGTGGTTAACTCGTAGGTCCTGACAGGCTGATCAGGTGAATCCCTCCACAAAATCCGCTGAAATGGCTGATCGTCTTCCGCCACCTTCACCATGCGGTACATCTTCGCAATATCCGCTACCAGCACGAATTCCCAAGAGTGGAAACGCAGGATGATGGAGAACAGGTCGTCCTGCACCACAGGTCCTACTATTAGGCCGTCGTTCAAGGACACTCCAGACGAGGAGCGGCAGGAACCATCAAACACTACTCTTAACTTGGTGGTGGTGCTGTCAGGTTTGAGCACTGCGTGATGAGGTAGATAATATGATGGCCTTTTGTCTTCTCCAGCATCGACTTCACGCATGTGGTTCATGGAAAGGTATTCCTGGACAAAGTCGATGTAGAGTACCTTCAACTTTTCGTTCGTTGCGAATCTTCTCTCCATTCCGTGGAGGCGCTTTAGAGCGATGGCTTTGGAGTCTCCCAGTTGGCTGATGACGTGCTCTTTCTTGGGAAGCGTTACGACAAATCTTCCTTCGTTATCTCGTACAGTCGTTTTCTCATAGATGTCTTCACATATAGTTTCTTCGACCGACAAAGTGCTCGAACTATTGCAGGACTCCAGTTCCCAAAACTTGGCTATGAGCTCTCGTAGATCGAGAGTGGAACAGGAGTGAGAAACTGTTGTAGGAACCTCGACAGCGTTCCCAGAAATACGTCCTGAGACCACCCATCCGAAGACGGTACTTTGCAGCGTTGGTCCATCGTCGGAAAGTTTCACCTTGTCCTCCCGGAGCAAGTCGTAGTAGTACTCTGCGCCTATAATGATGTCGATCGGACCTGGCTTGTGGAAGTTCGGGTCCGCCAAGATGAATCCGCTGGGAATGGCCAACTCTTGTACGTTGACTGGATTTATCGGCAATTCTGAGGTGAGTCTAGGAAGCACGTGAAGCTGGATGTTTTCGGAGTACTCGGAGATACGAGAGGATCTTGCAGTAATTTTAGCTTCCACCATCTTTGTTGACTTGACCACGGATCCTCCGATTCCGGCTACGGACAGGTAGCTGGACGTTTCCGCCAACCTCAACCTTTGCGAAAGGCTTGTTGTGACGAAGCAATATTCGGAACAGGAATCCAAAAGGACTCTAGCTAGCTGGGTATTTCCGAACTTGTCCGACACACGAACGAGTGCCGTTGAGAGCAAAACTTGACGAGGTGGGGTGTGTATCGTGGCGGGGAGAGAATTGCATGGAAGTGTAGGATCTGTGGTGGGTTGTGGTGGTGTTTGCGAGAGCGAACTTGTGTTTGCAATGGGAAAGGAGCTGGTACTGGGACCAGCTGTCTGAGTCTGGGTTGGTTGGTTCTGGGCTTGTGGCTGTGGTTGCTGTGGGTTTGTCGTCTGTGATCGATTCTGAATTTGTGGGCCGGAGGAGTCGCTCTGTGGTGTTGGTGCAGTTGACTTTCCACTGTTGAAGCCTCCGGAGTGGAGAAGCGAATGGTGCTTCCTCTGGCAGTATCGACATACGCCAGCCGTACATACTCGAACCATGTGTGACGACGAAAGACAATTCAAGCAGAGCTCAAACCGTTTCACCTTCTCGTATCGTTCCGGGATTTTCATCTTGATGAATTTTTGGCATTTGAAGGCTGAATGCATTTCTTCCGAGCAGAATGGACAACGGGTGGAATTTGGAGCGGAAGTTTGAGCGTGACTCACGGTGAATTTTGGCTTCTTCACTTCGACTTGAGCGGGCTTTGCTGGGACTATCGACTGTAGTACAGCACAATGCTTGCGTAGGAACTCCATTAACTGGTCATACGTTGGGACCTCCGTGGAACCATAGTGAGTTTCCCAATTTCGTAGGGTGGCGGCATCTAGTCTGGAGCACACCATGTGTACAAGGATTGTACTCCACTTCGGGGTGTCTTCGCCGATTTTGTCCAGCATTTGAAGATTGCGGTCGTACTCGCTGATGAGATGACACAATGCCTCGTAATTTTCTCGTTTCAGCGGTTCTACTGCGAATAGAGCGTCGATATGAGCCTTGACAATTAGTTTCTTGTTCTCATACCGTTTCTGCAGCATTTCCCAGGCAATGATGTAGTTTGCAGCGGTAATTTCAATCATTGCGATCTCCCGGAGCGCTTCGCCTTCAAGTGACGATCTGAGATAAGTAAACTTATCGATGTCCGTCAGCTGTTGATTACGGTGGATCAGACTTCTAAACATGTCTCGAAACGTTACCCAATCTCGGATTTTGCCGCCGAAACTGGGGAGCCGAATCTCTGGTAGTTTGACCGTAGACAAGGCAGTGGGTCTGGGTTGAACTGACGGTGTAGCTGATTCATTAGGGCGCAAGTTCTGAAGTGCCGATTTCAGCTCACAGTACGTGTCTTCAGCTTGCTGGATGACAGCGCTGTTCTCGAGCTGACGCTTTTCGACGAGAGCAGACAAGCGAGCCTTCAGTTCCGCAGGTTCCTCCTTTGAGCCCAAAAACTCCTGCTCATCAGCTTCTTCCGTGAGCACCTCGATTTTTCGTCGCAGCACATACAGCTTCTTCATCGCTTCCTCCAATATTTCCATCCTGGTTGCGATTTGGGTCTCATGCTTCTCCCGCTTGTACTTCAGGATGAACTGCTTCACACCTTCAAACGTACTCCGCACCTGCCGTTGCTGCGACTTTAATTCCTTTAATTCACTGGTCATTTTAGCACTCTCGAACCACTTTTCAACGTTCAAAATTGGTTGCCTTTTCGTTTATTGCTGTATCATTGGACACTATTCACACTGCAGTTCAAAGTTTTCAAGTCACTTTTAACCACTTTCAGATCTGCTTTCTGGACCACTGTGCACATTCACACGACCTCCGCGATTCGCGACTCAACCCTCCGGCCCACGATTGACAGAGAACAGAACGACCAATAATGCTGACTGCGAGGAGGGGAGCCGACCAGGTGAAGAACAAGCCGAAAGTTTGCCAGCAGAACCAAAGACCAACCGTCATAGACTTCAGGGACACAAATTCGCATGCAAATGAAACAGTAATTTTCAAACCACCATTTTATTCCATCCTTCTCTACAATTGCCAGTGTGCACCGCATGCATGGCGCCACCACAGATCACATGCAAGTTTACTTCCCTGTTATCCTACAGCACGTCCTGGTTCGTTGAATCTCGATCTCCACCAGATGACTCCAATTTCGCCAAGCGTAGATCCACCGCTGTCCGTCGTCGTTGGCTTGCTACGATGTGCACTCAGGCTAGCAGCAGCGCACGATGGCATGCAATCCCATTCAATTTCCTATGGTTTTCTTCGCTCGGTTGAGCCACAGATCACTATGGCGATTTTGATCGCGCTAATTGCACTACGGTCGGGTCACTGACCGGCGTGTTATTGTTCACAGGCACCGGAGTTCACAAGGCAATTTGCCCAATTTCAATTCGATCGTCCAACGGTCATCCGGCTCGAAGGACCAAAATGTTTCTAACACTGACCGGGACCGTTGGTGATCGATGATATTTCGGAGCTGTTCATAAAACTCGCGCACAATTTCAGGGAACGACGACGATCGGTTTATTAAAAACACTTTGTTTATCGAAACAACACTTCCTAGCTCGACCGATTTATTATACGTAAATTGTGTCCGACGCGATACAGTGTGCGGTTGAAATTGAACTGACTGCCTCTCGTATTCTTAGTGATACGATGGGGCCAGTGGTGAATATGGGGAACGATCGATACCGATCGGAGATGATCGATGGTATCGTTATCTACCTACGGCATGATAAGAGATAGCGCAATAATTATCATGGGGTAAAGAGGATGCCTACTGTTCGCGCGTGGAACCTATTTTGGGGTTGCCAGGCCGGTCTAGTTTTTCAAGTCTGAACAGATATAATTTGATTATAATTGTAACTCAATAATTTGCTCTACATTTTGGCATGCTTTATATCATGATTCAGACCAGAAATAAATGTCGTATCTTCATCAAAGTTGTAGAGATAGTTAATGGCTAAACAGTGAAAAGAGTGGTATACAATTTCACCTTCTCTTGGTGCTAGCGAGCAATTAAATCAGAACATTCCGACATGTGTTATTAAATAATTATCAAGGAAGTTCCTGCCTATGGCAAAGTTATGCAGTAGTCTGGTGGTTTAAAATTACACCGCATCGTGGCTTTAGTGTGCATTTCTGGGAGATTGTCAGATTGTAAAATAAAAAAAATGCAGGGTTTAAAGCACAATTTCAACATTACATGGTACAATAATTGACATACTAAAGCAATTCTGTGGCGTATGCTTTGCCTCGTGATATCATGTAATGTTTTTATTTTCAGCAAAAATAGTTTAAATAAGAAATTCCCCCACTAGTTGAAAGCACGTGTTCGGCATTTGCTTCGGCATTTGCTCAAGATGCATGACGATGTCCATCAACACATCGGTAAAAAAAGAAATAGCTTTCTGCTATTGATTGGTTTTTTGAAAGCTTTCAACAGTGTTTCTCATTTTGAACTACTGATGCACAGATTATCATATCTATTTGTTTTCAGTTGAGATTCTGTTTCATTGAGTAAATCCTATTTGAATAACCGCTTTAAAATTGTGGAAGCTAAAGGAAATCATTGAAGCCCGATCGGTACTCTTTTGGGCATGCCACAAGGATCGGTTTCAGGACCATTGATGTTAGCCTTATTTATCAACGACCTTCCTTCATCTTTGAGTATGTAATATCCACACCACATGTTTGCAGATAATAAAAAGCTGTATTTCTACTGAATTGATATGGACGTTAATTGCATGGCAATGAAACGTGACTAACGACATGGCGTGACCAAATTAGATATAAATTTCAAAGCTCCACAAATTATTTTGTTATTAATCAATTCTTCAAAAACTAAGGTGATTTTCTTTTGCAGGCGACTAATTGTTTCAGTTGTATCATGTTAATTCAATAACAATGATAAAACTTCTTATTTCAGAATAATTTATTAAAATAATCTTGAATGGGACTACAAACTGCAAAACCTATGGAGGATTGTGAAACTTAAAACTTACTTCATGAGTGTTAACAGTTTCAATGAAAGTCATCCTTTTCATATCCATTTTGTTGCCTCACTTATCATAGCTTCATGTGACCGTTTGAGAGTTGCATTAACCCTAGT
>NW_026917830.1:0-6984 GCF_035046485.1 Aedes albopictus
TAAAGGTCCTATCTGCAGAAGAGAGGCTCTCTTCGGTTTCCCTCTCTTTCGTTAAAAGCTCAGCTGTTTATTTGTATTATGATTGTCTCCTTGCATTGAACGATGGTCAAAACAATCGTCTTTTGATTTGTACTGTAAAAATAGTTGAAAAGTGTACCATTACATCGCAATAATTGAAAGGGAAAGTGAACAAAGAGAGCCTCTCAAATGCAGATAGGACCTATTGAAATGTTTGGCCTGAATTTGTGCTTATACAGTGATAGACATTCGTTTAGCCGAGAACGAAAAAAGTGTCAGGAAACTCATACAAAAGATTTTATGATAAAACTTTTTTATCGTAGTAATAGTATATCTAGTACAGTTTTATAAAAATGTGATACATTAAACTTACATATACACTGAAACAAAACCGAGGATAAAAACCCTTCAAATTTCATTTTTTGCCTAGACATTCGTTTAGCCGAGGTAAATGAAAAATTGGTTTTCAATAGATTTTTTTGCAATTTCGTGAGTATATTTCGAGAATATACTCCAAGGCATTTAGTTTATGACGTGTTAGCAAGATATTTGACCTTGAAAGTTTATTTATTTGTGAAATTCAGAGAAATATTATAAAAAAATGTCCCGATAAGGAGAAGCGACGATAAACAAATTTATTTAAGAAAACTGATTTCTGTAAACACTCAAACGTGAGCTAGATTAGCAGTTTTGAAAATATGGCACAGAGTTATTGTCAGAAATGTTCAAATTATTGCATAACATGTCATGAAAAAAATAAGTATATTGGTTTTTGGTTGGTTAAACTTTAAAATGGGATTGATAAAAGCTTAAATAAATAGTTCTGCATTGAAATAAAGACGTGCCCTAATGCCTGTGGAGTAAACCTGTTTGATACTACCATTACTAAAGAGTTAGAAGACTGCAAAGTGAAAGAACTGCAAGAAGTGTCAGATTTTGTGTACCCTGTTTATTCAAAACCAGATGCTCATACAAAAATGCAAGATTTGGTTAAATAATTGGCTTATTTCATTCAATCTGAAGAAATATATTATAAATAAGTCTTAGTTGTGAACCACATTCATTTTTAACATGATTTATTTTAAAAGAGTGTCTAAATTATGAAACAAGTAGTTCATGCTAGAAATTTGAATACTTTCGGTGCCATTTCTCGAAATATGAGCCGTCCAATGTATATTATTTCAGCCAGAATACAGTCTAGAAGATATTGGGAGCTATTAGAAGACGTAATAGTAGTAAACGCTGTGATTTATGCAAGTGAAACCATCATATTTCGTCAAAACAATACTTAAATACGTGATTTTTTGATGGTTTGTGTTATTTTTTTCTGTTAAAAACGTTGTTTTTCTCAAAATTTCAACCTGCTTTGGTCATGAAATTTTCATTAGATTCTTTTGAAACACTTCCGATAAAAATAACTACATCAAATCTCAATTGAGAAGCATTTAAAATATTATGACATATTTATATGAGATGCATGCAAAATTAATATGGCAACACTTCCAAAAACGATCTAATTCATGATTTACAAGTCGATCTATAATGCAGATCACCATGCAAAATGACTTTGTTGGATATTTTTCGAAATTTGATAGTTTTTTTTATTATGGAATTCTAAAAATTGTACAATTCGGCTAAACGAATGTCTAGGCAAAAATTGACATTTGAAGGGTTTTTACCCTCGTTTTTGTTTCAGTGTATATGTAAGTGTGATGTATCACATTTTTATAAAACAGTACTAGATATACTATCACTACGATAAAAAAGTTTTATCATAAAATCTTTTGTATGAGTTTCCTGGCACTTTTTTGAATTTTTTTTAGCCTCGGCTAAACGAATGTCTATCACTGTAGCTGAACAACAACAAAAAAAAAGACGTCCGATCGCCCGCTTCGGAACACTCTCCCCTACTGGCCGTCTCCAGTTAAGCCGTAAATGAAAAATATAAATATTAAAATAAGGGGTGAAAAAGTGAAAACACAGACAACCGTACGGCACACTGAACAAGCACGACGAGAACCGACTGCATTTGATGATGGCCTGCCTATTGGTTGGGGTTGGCATGCAGAGGAGGAAATCGGAAAAAACTTGTTTCTGCTGCTGCTACTAAATATTATGCACAAGAGAGCGTTAGTTGTTTTTGAATGGGTGGAAAATGGAGGGTAAATTTGGGATTCGGATGAACCTGCTTGCTGGCTTCGAGGATTCTGGGATTTGAGTTGAAATGAATGAGCCTGAACATCGGTGATGTTAAGTTGGTTGAACGCTACAATTGAGAGAAGGAGCATTTTCATCATTATAACTTATAACTGTCTGTCTGTAAGCAGATAGATTTCTCTTTCAACTTTTCATGATAATAAATGTCTGAAAATATCAACTTACTTTCTAATTTCTGAACAACTAGAATTTATGGTACATTCAACAGTTGTTCCGAAACGTTCCCCCCTATGACTACTTTCCAACAACTTAACGGCAAAGATTTGTGAACCACGCACATCGCATAACTCACAAAAACCACTTCAGCGAGGTACAAAACTATTCTAAGCTTGAGCATAGACCTTCTCTGGTTCAACAACTTTGCGCTTTATTTTATCTAGAGACTTACCCATTAGGCTGTCCCAAAAAAAATCGATGTTCGAAAAGTCAAGGTGCTCAAACCTTAAATGAAAGATATGCATATTTGAAGCATTTTTGTAGAACATTTCGATTTTCTAAAAAATCATTTAGAGGTTCCGCTAGGGCGATTTTTGAAAAATGGCCTTTTTTCATGAAAAGTCTCAAAAAAATCATTTTTTCGTAATATTTTTTCAACTTCTGAATTTTTTCAATATTTTTGTATTTTTCTATGAACCTCTAGGCATTCTTGAAGGGGATAAGTTTTTGAAATATTGTATTTATATTGACGACAGAACCGTTTTTGTGCTGATAAAAGCACTATTTTTTGAAAATTTTTCATCTAAATTTGAGAAAAAAATACATGCATGATTTTTTATTTTCAATTTTGAAAGTTTGATCTGATAGTACTATTTGTATGCATCATTTCTCTAAAAAAAGATTTAAAATATCTTGTCTAGAAGCTGAGATATTAGGATTTTAGTAAATGGACAATATTTCAAAATTTTGCAAAACTTTGTATATTTGGAATATTGTAAGGTCCTTGTGACACTCCAATGTACGTATATGAAAAGTAGTTAGGCTTAAAAATTAGGCTTTTCTTGTTGGATGGTCAAGCTAGTTTAAACATGGATCTTTTATTCTGGGGTGATTGGTAGTAGATTCATGAAGAGCTTTTATTTGAATAACTACAACAATGACGGGTAGCAACGCATTTAGTTCGATATTACGTCGTGGAATTCTCGACAATAATACCCCTTTCTGAAGTAGCAAAAACCATTCCATGCAGAGATAACATAAAAGTGATGAAATCAATAAAAAAATAAGTTAAGTCAGGAATGATTTTAAAAAACTTAGAAAATAATAGACAATAATAGGCTTTTGTGGAAATACGCGATCTTATGATTGCTAAACGTTTATTCCTTTGATGAATTGAGCTAATATTTTGACACGAAATTGCAAATATGCAGAATTTTGCACATACGAAATAAAAATCGTGTCTGATCACAAGCTTAGGCACGATAGGACAACCAAAATGTGTCAAAGTGATCGGACAACGGCAGTCTTTTGATTTACACGTGTGTTGCTGTTCGATCAGTTTTGCACTTACGCCCACACATGTGATCAGAAATGTTTTCTATTTCTTATACGTAAGATTCTTCATCGTGTCGGTTTCGTATCAAAATTTGAGTTTAATTCATCAAAGGAAATATAGTTAAACCATCTCAAATTTGGCAATTTTGTATGACAATCGGCGTTTGTCCGATTAATTATGCACCCCCGTTGCCGAGTTTCATACCAAATTGTCCATTACATTTCAAGTTCAAGTCTTCAGTAAAAATCATGTCCTAACTATGTTTTTTTTATTTTATCAATGTTATATAATCTCTGCATGGTCGTTCCTATTTCAGAAAAAAATAAGCGTAGTAGTCGGGAAATCCACGACGTAATCTCGAACTAAATGCGTTGCTACCAGTAACCACGATACCCGTCATATTTGTAGTTATTCAGATAAAAGCTCTTCATGAATCTACTGCCAACCAGCCCAGAATAAAAGATCCATGTTTAAACTAGCTTGACCATACAACAAGAAAAGCTTTTTTTTAACTTCTTTTAATATACATACATTGGAGTGTCACAAAAACCTTACAATATTCCAAGTATACAAAGTTTTGCAAAAATTCAAAATATTGTTCATTTACTAAAATCCTGATATCTCAGCTTCTAGACAAGATATTTTAAATCTAGAGTATGGCAGCATAATCGATCGCGTTCGCTATTGTCTCGAGTGAAAATCAAAACAATAGATGCGCGGGTGTTTTAGTGTTTAGTATTGTGTTGTTCTTGGCTGTGCATGCATCGCTCCTGTAAGGGGTGAGTATGGCAGCATAATCGATCGCGTTCGCTATTGTCTCGAGTGAAAATCAAAACAATAGATGCGCGGGTGTTTAGTGTTTAGTATTGTGTTGTTCTTGGCTGTGCATGCATCACTCCTGTAGGGGTGAGTATGGCAGCATAATCGATCGCGTTCGCTATTGTCTCGAGTGAAAATCAAAACAATAGATGCGCGGGTGTTTAGTGTTCAGTATTGTGTTGTTCTTTGCTGAGTATTGTGTTGTTCTTTACAGAAAAGAACATTAATCAAGACAATTAGATTATTGGCAATGAACCACAAAAACCCCACAACAATTGGTGAGATCTTTCCAATATTATTTATTTATAAATACTTCTATTTCAGAATATTTACTTTATAACTGCATATAAGTTGAAAATTCGCTATTTTCAACATCCTTTCATCTATTGGAAGATGCTTCAGTTCTGGGCTCTTTCTAAGTTGATGAAGGGATTTATAAATGCTTGCAAGGACTTGGCCAGGTGTGTGGAGCTGAGTGAATCTATGACATTGTAGATAGTAGCGACATCAGCAATGTCAATGGAAATATTCAACTTTGCAACTCCATCCAAGATTTGTGCAAGTATTCATGCTATGCTATGCTATGCTATGCTTCTAGACAAGATATTTTAAATCTTTTTTTAGAGAAATGACGCATACAAATAGTACTATCAGATCAAACTTTCAAAATTGAAAATAAAAAATCGTGCATGTATTTTTTCTCAAATTTAGATGAAAAAATCTCAAAAAATAGTGCTTTTATCAGCTCAAAAACGGTTCTGCCGTCAATATAAATACAATATTTCAAAAACTTATCCCCTTCAAGAATGCCTAGAGGTCCATAGAAAAATACAAAAATATTGAAAAAATTCAGAAGTTGAAAAAATATTACGAAAAAATGATTTTTTTTAGACTTTTCATGAAAAAAGGCCATTTTTCAAAAATCGCCCTAGCGGAACCTCTAAATGATTTTTTAGAAAATCGAAATGTTCTACAAAAATGCTTCAAATATGCATATCTTTCATTTAAGGGTTGAGCACCTTGACTTTTCGAACATCGATTTTTTTTGGGACAGTCTATTACCCATTCAAGAAGCACCTATGCGGGGGGCACGTGCGCCTAGAACGGTCCGACTATCCCCGCACCCAACCGACTGTGTTGTAGCTATTTACACTCCACATGAACCCTCTTTTTTGCCATCAGCACCTCTTGGCGAGGCAGAGCACATGGTGGATTGACTGGAGCTGGACCCTTGAAGACTTGCGTGCGTCCGGCCGTTATACTTAGCGCCGCGAGGGTGCCACAGATGCGGAGAAGACGGACAGACTAATAATCACAATTAAGAAAGTTAGCGGCTCTCGCGTCTTATTGCGCCCCGTTTGCTTTTGGTGAAGCTAAAGAGGCTTGCTCCAGTCCAGTAGTCCAACTTGGATGATTGTTCTCGGCAAAGCCGGGGGAAGGGTCAGGTCAGCCGGCCAGGTAGCGCCGCCGACACTTGTTGTTGTGATGAGCTTTAATTAGTTCACCTGGGGAACGGCCGGCATTTGTACGGTCGCGTGCCACCGATTGGGTGTCTCTGTTGTGACACAAAAAAATCGGCAATCATCAGATTGGTGCCGGTTCCGGAAGGTTGTTGGCACCAGTGAGTGAGCCATCCTCTGCACAAATTGGACTGGTAACGATGATGTTGCAGTTTTCGACCGCCAAGCCAAGCGGGTGGTCATTGAAACTTTCTTCGTTTCGATTTCGATCAAACTGTATCGGTCAGTGGGTCTACTTAGTCTCAGACCTCTGGTATGACGTTTTAGTGCTCGTCATCAAGAAGCGATCCCTGTTGTGATGTTGACGAAGGCGTAGCCAGTGCTGTCATGGTAAAACCAGAGCTGGTTTTCAACGTTTCGATATTTAAGCGCCCCTTGTATTGCCATGGTGACCAGGGGGCGTTTTAGAGGGTTTTCGACGGGTTTTGTAGGCGTTACAGGTACATTTTCGAGGGTTTCCGAAAGTATCGTATGCGTTACATGTTGCATGTGGAGCAAGTGGGTCCTAAGGGGGTTTCGGGGGCATTTCAGGGAGACTCAGAGCATTTTATGCTGGTTTCAAAGACGTTGCGGAGGCATTTTCGAAGAATTCGAAGAATCTCAGGTGCGTTACATAGGGTCCGAGGTGGTTTTAGGGGGATTACGAAGGCATTTCAGGAAGTTTTAGAGCATTTTCGGCATTTTCGGCAGAGGCGTTACGGAAGCGTTATAGAATTTTCGAGGGTTTCGGAGCCACTCAAGTGCGTTATGGGGTCCCAGGGGGTTTAAAAGGATTTTGGAGGCATTTCAGGAAGTTTCAGAGCATTTCGGTAAGATTCAGATGCGTTACGGTATCGTTATTTGGGAGCAATTTTCGGGGATTTCGGAGCCTCTCCGGTGCGCTACATGGGGTCCGAGGGAGTTTAAGGGAGATTTCGG
>NW_026917831.1:0-75000 GCF_035046485.1 Aedes albopictus
TATGTATCTTTCTATTAATTAGCATGCATATTAGCTATCAGAGTTGGAGCGCACAACGCACCACTAAATGAAACACACCTTTTTCAAAGTTCATAAGCAGAACTATTTAACACGAGACAACCACCTGTAAAGCACATGGTGGTCTCTCCCAGTAGGAACTCCACCACAAAATATGTGCGCCTTTCTAATCAGCACCCAATTTGTACTCAGCGCCACAGATAAGCTACGATGACGATGACGACGACTTACAACTAGTGACAGCTCAGAGATGGAGCGCCACTAGTTGACACACCTCCAACCAGTCAGCCAACCTCGCGCAAGAAAACCAACCGCGTCGAACCAGTCCGTCAGTCAAACGAACCGAGAAATAGCAACCAACCCAAGCAAGGCACCAACAGAGCGACTCGAAACGAGAAAAATCCCAAATATTTCAATCACCACATGTAATTATTTGTATTGGCTGCAGCAGCAGCAGCAACAACAACGACAGGCCGTCGACGGCGGAGTGTGGTACCACATTTGTACACACACGTCCTCCTCGACCGCGAACTCACTCGGCTTCGTTCCGCCGCCAGTCGTCCGCACTCACCCACTCGCTCGCGCCAACCCGATCATTACCCACCTACTCCCACACCTCCTTCGAAACTGCGATTCACGAGGCGAGAGGATCGATTAGTTTCACAAGCGCCTAGTAGAGAGCCGAACGAGTCGTCGTCGGTGAATGCATCTCACACGCGGACGCGGGACTCCGCGAAAGATGAGTCACACCAACACACTCAATCGTCCAGTATAATGTAGGTTGCGCTCGTTGTCGTCGTCGTCGTCCACACGGTGCGGGTGGATGACGTACCCCGTACACCCGATTGGCGCATTCAAACTTAAGTCGGTACCAACGCTGAATCTCAATCACAAAAGATTGTTCACTACCGACGAAGGAGCGTACACTCAACGAGTGCTTGAATTTTGGGGCTCATCACTCATTCGTCCGTCACCATCATTTTTCATTCTGGTCACCACCGTCGTCCGTCGTCGTCGCCGCCGTAGTATTTAGATTCAGTTCGCTGCGACGTAATGCGCAAAAATTAGCAAGTCGCGCTCCCGTGGTCAGCTCCTCGCCTGCGCTCACTCACTTACCGATTGGGGAGGAGGACTCACCAATACGAACAGAAAAATGTCAATGCAAATCCGAGTCAAGTCGTTCGTCGCTGCGCTGGTTGGTGGGTGGGTGGTAAGCAAGGAAGCAACGTTTTCCGCGAGCGCCAACCAAGAGAGGATTTAGCTGCGCTCTCGCGCTCCGGGTTGCAGTCGCGCGCAGCACGGCGTGTTGCGCGACAACTTCGATGAGTCACTCACCAGCACGCAAGTTGCTGATAGTGCGCCAAACTACCGGTTGCTTTGAGAGTGTGGCGTTTGCGACACTCCTCTTTTTGGCAGCTCCCTGCTGTGAGTGATGGGATAGAGGTGGAATGACGGTGCTGGATGCATGAAGGTACGATCGTCGATCGGCACTGACTGGAAGAGCGATGATTGCAGGTTTGATTGTAATCATCCACATGGGTGTTTAGAAACAACATAAATTAAGGTATTTTGATTGATGGGTTTCGGATATGCTAAAGAAGCCGAGGCCGGCGTTGTCAGCTGAACTGAAGTAGCGATGTGCCTTGATGTAGTTTTGAGTTTCCTCACTACAAAATTATTGAAAGAACTCTTCAATAACCTCCAAAGAGCAACCTGAAGCAGGGAACGCAACGAACTTTTCTGCGATTTAGGCTGACACAAATTTCGCTTTTCTCTTATGTCACCGCCCCCTCGGAAAATTTTGGTCGAAATTCAACATTTTGAGGGGGGACACCAATAAATTATTCAAGAAATTTTAAAATTTTAAGGTGAAATTAGAGTTGCACAGAAAATTTCTTAACAAATCCGATGAGTTTATAGATTTTGCCGAATTGTTTGGGTATTTCTTCGTCAAATACATTTATTATTTATTGTCCTCCCCCTTAGTGAGCCAATGAGTATTGTGACAAAAGAAGAAAATGAGATTTGTTCCGGCATTTGAAATAAGCCAAAGTTGAAACTAGCTGTTGTGCATTGAAAAAGCCCATCCTTTTTTTCATCGAAGTCTTGGTATTTTTCGGTGTAGTCAAAGTAAGGTGTTGATTATTTTATATTACTGCCTACGTTTTAATTTTCTTGTTAGGACTATCTCCGAGGCCTGTATGATGTGTATTCCTATCAACATTTATGCAGATTATCAAAATTATGTATATGTCGGATAGAATGCACGGCTTCATCGAAGTACGTTGAGAGCTTCAAAATCAACAACCATGCGTCTCCATGGACTTCCACTGTAATCAGAAGGGCATGAAAAGGTGTGGGAGAGTGTTCAAATATGCAGCTGTTTTAAGGTGAAACATCAATAAATCCCATTGCAATTTTGCAATAGAAATATACTAGAACTTCAATGGCGCTGTAGTCACTTTTCTCATTTAATTATTTTAATAACTTTAATTGCAATAACTTACTATTTTTAAGGGCTATCTTGTAGAGGATCTTTTGTTTTGGTAAGCAAATTTAATTTGACACTTCTAGTACCGCTGCTGACGCTGTAAGGGCGTGGCAAACTAGATGTTAGTCTCATGAACAGTCGCGGTATTGGAATTCTGTGGCTAGTTATTCTACTAGTTTTGCATACAAACTTTAGAGGCACAAATGTGATGATCGAAGCATCGAACCAAGTCGCACTTGTTTATCCTGAGTTTGCTTACTTGCAGAAGAGGCAGCTTTTTCAAATCCATTTGTCTACGAATCTTCAATGGTGCTCTTGAAAACGTGAGTAGGCGACCAAGTCGGTCATTGTAGAAGCCATATTTGTATTCTCTGATGTTTCTCCTTAAGCTTTCCAGAAATTACTCTTAAAGCGAAACTGGATCCATTTCCTCACTTTTTGGTTTTAGATTTTTGATAAAATAACGAAGCAATATTTTCAAAATCGGTTTTCGTACACATGTAGAGTATCGATCAAGGTATCTTCTAATTTTTTTCCTGGTGGAAAATGTTTTTCGTTTTTCCAGAAACCATTTTTAAACAAAATTTCATAAAAGAAATAGTTTCTGCAAAAACGAAAACATTTTTCACCAGGAAAAATTCAGGAGATACCTTGATCGATGCTCTACATGTGTACGAAACCCGATTTGGAAAATATTGCTTCGTTATTTAATAAAAAATCAAAAACCAAAGAATGAGAAAATGCTTCCAGTTACGCCTTAAGATAACGACGTATCTTCTATATCGTAATCCGGGGTTACATTGATCAGTAATCAGGGAATAATCTCCCTTTCTTCGACGGTGAAACATCTGAAAAAGGTTCGAAGTGCAAAAAAAATCCGGATGTCGAACAGTGTGTAAACACTAAACATTCCCATTAATTAACTTTCCCCTTAACCTAGCAAGGGCACACAAATTGTGCCATTTCACCAAAACCCCGACATACAACAGTGTAAATACACTAAGGTCTTTTTTTACACGTGGGATACGTACTGTGTAAAAAAGCGTGTCAATTCGCAGAACCGTGTAAAAAAAACTGAGGGAAATCTGAAAATATTTGAAATGTTCTCACCTTCAGATATCCGAGGAGAAAGGTGTAGAATTAGCTTGATGTTAAAATACACATTAATAAAAACAAAAAAAAAATCCTAGGATTGTTAACAAGGAAAGGGGGGGGGGGGGTAGTAGTAAGGATTTAATCTAGATTCTAGGGGTTAGTGCGGAAGAGGACAATGGGGTTATGGGGAGCAGAATGCATACTGTTTCCAAGGAAGATCGCAGTGGCTATTTTGAGGTGTTAAGGATTGTTTAGACGGACGAAGCGAAGGATTAAGCAGACTGCCAACACTCCACAGGTCCATGGAGCAAGGTGGTGTAGAGAGAGAGCTCCAGGAAGTTCCAGGACACCCAAGAACTTTCGCGAGTAAAGGCTTTGATATCTACAAGCGTTATCAATGGATTGTTGACACATTACTGATACAGTATAGCGTCCTACAGGTCCAAGGAGCATAGTTCTGTAGAAAAATAATTTTCAAAAATGATTCCTCCAAGAACTTCCACGAGTATAGACATGAAAATCTACAAGCGTCATCAATGGTTTGTTGTCACATGATACAGTGTAGCGTCCTACATGTCCAGGGAGCATAGTTCTCTTGGGTAATAATTGCCAAAGATCTTCTAGGTCTTCCAAGAGCTTCCATGAGTATAAGCCTTAAGATCTACAAGCGTAATTAATGGGTTGTTCTTACATTTCTTATACGGTGCAAGATCATATAGGACCATGGAGCATTGAGCTTAAGAGAACAAATCTCCAAAGATATTCTAAGTCCACCAAGAACTTCCGCGAGTAAAGTATTTAAGATCTACAAGGGCAATCTATGGATTTTCATTATATTACTGATGCTGTGCAACATCCTACAGGTCCATGGAGAATTGTTGTGTAATGAACTAATTTCCAAAGATGTTCTAGGTTCACCAAAAACTTTCGTAAATAAGCCCTTAAGATCCGTGTAGCCTTTAGGATCTACAAGCGCAATCAATAAATTGTTGTTTCATTACTGATGCGATGCAACATCCTTCAGATTTTCCATTTGTCAACTGCGACTTCGATAGCTATGAACTTCGGACTCAATTTTGAGTTCTCGCTTTGGTAATGAATCCAAAAGAGAGATGATTGGGTAATTTCTGTTTGGGCTTGGTCGTTAGGAAAAATATATGTTTCTGGCACACGGCATCAGTAATGCAATGCAACAATTACCCATTGATTTTGCTTATAGCGCGGAACTTCTTGGATGTACTAGATCATCTTTGAAAATAACTTCTCTGCAGAACTATGCTCCATGGACCAGTAGGATGTTACGTTGTATTAGTACAGGTCGGATTCGATTATCCGGGGATTCAATTAACCGGGGGCCCGATTATCCAGGGCTCGATTATCCATCGAAAAAATGGCTCGATTATCCGGGGACCAAATAATTTTTCGTTTTGTTTGCACAATTTTAGATGGCCTTATGTCAAAAGATGTAACAAATGTCAAATACAACACCCATAAATCAGATTCAGCCTATTTGGAAATTATTTTTATTAAGCAGATTTTTCAGCTAAAATTCCATTCTCAACAAATACGGTTATAATCATGCCAGTCGTTGAGTTTAAGGACTATAACATCATACAAGCTTGCTTCAATGTTTATCGAACTGTTTTTGATTGATAAATCTCAAAAATATTTTTTTTTAATTATAAATAAATACACATATAAAAAATATGGCTCGATTATCCGGAAATTCGATTATCCGGGGTGAATTGTTTTCGGAGTCACCCGGATAATCGAGTTCGGCTTGTAATGAAAAAAAAAATCCATCGATTACGCTTGTAGATTTTAAACTCTGCACTCGTGGTAATTCTGGATGACCTAGGACATCTTGGAAAGTAGTCTCTACAGAACCATGCTGCATGGACTTGTAGGATGTTCCAACGTATCAGTAATGTTACAATAATCTATTGATTATGCTTGATTATGATCTTAAGGCCTTTACTCGCGGAAGTTCTTGGATGACCTAGAATGTCTTTGCAAATTGCATCTCCGTGTTCCATAAATCTGTATGATTTTACACCGTATCAGTAATGTAACAACAATTGATTGACTACGCTAGTAGATCTTCAGGCCTATACTTGCGGAAGTTCTTGGATGGCCTAAAATACGCTTTCAGAACCGTGCGTCTAGTTCTCTACACACCCTGCTCCATGGACATATAGGATCATGCACTGCATCAGTAATGTAGCAATAGCCCATTGATTTTGCCTATAGATATTAAGGCCTTTACTCGCGAAAGCTCTTGAATGCCCTAGAATAGACTTAAAAATTACTTCTCTTCAGAACTTTGCTCCATGAACCTGTAGGATGTTAGACCGTATCAGTTATGAAACAAAAAGCCATTTGTTACGCTTGTAGATCTTAAAGTTTTTATTCGCGGAAGTTCTTGGATGACCTTGAGAATACTTGGAAAGAAGTTTTCTACAGAACCATGTTCCGTGGATCTGTAGGATGTTACACCGCATCAGTAATATAGCAACAAATAATTGATTACGCTCGTACATTCTCAGACCTATGCTCGCGGAAGTTCTTGGAGGTCCCAGAATATCCTTGAAAACTACGTCTCTACAGAACTATGCTCTAAGTGCCTGTAGGATGTTGCATTGTTGCACCGTATCAGTAATGTAACTACAATCCATTCAGAGGCATCATGTTTTACTATGTAATCCATTTATTGTATACATACAGGCGATACATGCATACTTTTTAATCAAAAATCTGTGAATTAAATTGAACGCTATCGATTACGCTTGTAGATCTTACGGCCTTTACTCGCGGAAGCTCTTGGATGCCCTAGAATATCCTTGAAAACAACTTCTCTTCAGAACTCTGCTCCATGGACCTGTAGGATGTTACACCGTATCAGAAAGCTTTCCAAGTAGCTTTCACATCAATTTCGGGAAGGCAAAACAGTGATAAATTGATTAGACCCCGATTTTGGATACCTTCGAATTTTTCAGGGTTTTTACCCGATTTTCGAACCAATTCCTTGCTCCTGAGCATTTGAGATCTTAGCCCCAGGTTTCCAGAAAGTTCCCAGAGAGCCCAAAAAAGGGGATACCTAGGGGCTTCAGGGGCGTTTCAGGGGTTTTCAGGAGTTTTTTAAGCGAGTCCTGCCAGGCTTTATCGGCATTTTAACGATATTACGGGGATTTCAGGGGCTTTTTTATAGTATTACAGGGTTTCTGGGACGTTTCAAGGGGCTTTAAGGGCAATTTAGGGTATCTCAGGAGGCTTTAAAGGGGTTCGAGAGGCGTTTCAAGGCATTTCAGAATCCTTTCAGAAATTTTCAGAGGGTTTCAGGTACTTTGTAAGGGCGTTTCTAGAGGTTTTAGGGGCGTTAGATAGCATTTCAGGAGCGTTTCTACTGGTTTTCAGGTGCATTTCAGGTGGTTTCTGGAGCTTATTAAAGGCGTCTAAAAGGGTTTCAAAGCCATTTGAAAAAGATTAAGATGATTTCAAGGATGTGTCAATGTGATTATGGAAGTTTAGGGGCGTTTCGAAGCGCTTCACGTCAAGGCCCGTATCAAGGGGTTTCAAGAACGCTTTTAAATCAAAGGGCATTTCAGGAGCGTTTCAGAAGATATTGTGATGGAGTCTCTGAAATTCTCTGAAACTTCCTGAAAAGCTCCCGAAATTCACCTAAAACCCACATGAACCCCATGCAACGCATCTGAGACACCCCTTAACCACCGAAACAGCCTTCGTCTCTGAATCCCACCAAAAATGCTCTGAAACTTCCTGAAAGCTTCCAAAATCCACCTGAAACCTTCTCTGACGCCATGTAACGCAGTTGAGATCCTCCGAAACGATTTCCAAAAATGCCTGCATAACGCTTCTGAATCCTCAAATGTCTCAAAGATCCCCCTAAAACCCTTCCAGACTCATGTAACGCACCTGAGACGCTCCGTAACTCCAGAAAACTCCTCCGGATTGCTTCCGTAACGCTTTTGAATCCTGCCGAAAATGCTCTGTGCCCTGAAATGCCCCTCAAAACTCCCTTAAACCCCCTCGGACGCCATGTAACGCACATGAGACCCCCCGAAACTTTCGAAAATGCCTCCGTAACGCTTCCGTAACACCCGTATCAGCATAGGAATTCCAGCAAACATAAAACCTATTCCAATCGAACGCCAGAAGTGATATATTTGTGTGTTTCTTACTCTAAAGATGATGCGGCACAGCTCGCTTGATTGAGCGTCATTTGATAAAAAACTGTGCGATAAAAAAGGAAACGACTTTCCAAACCGTTCTAGCGATGGCTTTGAACATATGCATAAATTAGGCCTGATCACATTTTCAAAAATATTTTTTTGATTCTCAAGTTCACCTCTTTATATTTATTGGCATCCAAAATGAAGTCAATGCCACTGGTAAAAATTTCAGCTAAATCCATTGATATTGGGAAGTGCATCAAATTACTTTTGTGTTATTGAACTATTTACGAGCTTGGAAACATCATAACTAAGGTCTGTGTTCCATCATAAATCTCACGCTCCCATATTCATCCTATTCGAAAACAAGCGATTACGGCACCGATTGATTCCGTTCTTTTTGTTTTCATGGGTGTTCACTTCTAACAAAAAATACAAAAATAAGAAACAAAACAAACAGCGCTTCAATCCTTTGTTTTTTCGTAGGATGAAAATGGGAGCCACATGCTTAAGAAGGGAACCAATACCCTGCATTAAAACTTGCCAACTTGTGACAATAATTCATTCAACACGAATTGAAACCTATACTCTTCTGCATCAAGTTCTCCGAACAACGTATGTCAAAAAAAAATATTAAAATACATGTAAATATGTGATTTGTATACGCATGTTCCTTAAAATGAAGATTTTATTTTATGGATTTTGCTCCATAACACCCTTATATACGTTTTAAGTTGGATTGTAAAAATCGGCGTTATATTTTTTAGATACTTATTAGGTTATTTGGTTTTTTGATATCATTGTTGTACGAATTGAGCAAAAATTTATAAAATTCAGGAAAGTTAAATATGTACGTCCCAAAAACCAGCTTTCTGGAGGCAATCATACAGTGGCGCGAAATTCTTGAAATTCGAAGTGTAAACTTGTGATCTCAAGAACTCTTTCAGTGATTACTGTTTTCTTTTTTAGGATATGCTATGGAAATCTATTGTTCGTTCCGAAATTCCTCTCAGGGTTTCTACCGAACTTCTATCCAGGATTCTTCCATGTATTTCTTAGATTTCTACCGCAATTCCTTTATTATTATGCAGTTTCTTACTGAATCCTTCCAGGGATTTCTCCCGCAGTTTTTCCTTGAATTTCTTGAGATTTGTTGGAGTTTCTTTCTATATTTGTCCAGGAGTTTCTCTCAAAACGCCATCCAGGGGTTTTCACCGGTATTCGTGATTCTTCCCGGGATTTCTGAGAGTTATTCACAGAATTTGTACCAGAGTTCGTTCTAAAATTTCTGCAGGATGTTTTAGCAGGGTTTCTGCAAAAGCACTTTCCGGGATATCTTTCTCGGAGGATTTCTACCGGCAAAGCTATAAAAATTGCCTTAAAATTTCTTCAGAGATTTCTATTTGTGGTTTTCCAGGAAAACTTTGCAACTGTTTATTCATGTGTTTGTGCGATACTTCTGTAGCGCTTTTTTCCGATTCTTTTCAGAATCCAAAGCCCCAGGGAGTCTTAAGGAGGGAGGGGGGGCATAGAGGGTCGCAGAGAGGCTTGTTGATGGGTATCTGCGCGATTTCAGAGGGTTTGAAAGAGTTTTGGGAACACGTCCATAATCTTTGAGGGGGCTCAGAGGGTGCCAGAGAAGTTTTTTATTGTGTATTTTAAAAGAAGCTAATTCAACACTAATCCAGAGGAGTTTCAAGAGAGTTTCTAGGAGTTTTTCAAGGTGTTAGGGTAATTGCAGGGATGTTGCGAAGTTTCATGGACGTTTTAGAAGATCTCAGAGCAATCTAGGAGGTTTTTGAGCAATATAGGTTGTTTCGGGGGGTTTGGAGGGTTTGGAGGTCTCAGAGAGTTTCAAGAGTCTCAGATGGTTTCATGGAGTTTCAGAGGCGTTTATAGGTCTTTTAGTAGGTTTTAGTAGGCGTTTTGGTATTATCAAGAGGATGCAAGAAGTTTCGGGAGTGTTTCAGGATGATTTTAGGGGATTTCAAGGAATATCTGGGGGTCTGATGGGTATCTGAAGGTGTGTCAGGGAATCTCAAAAGGGCTCAGGGAGAATTCAGTAGGCCTCAGGGACATCATAAAAGGCTTTAGGGTCAGGGGGTATCTGAAGATTTCAGTCCGACTAGAAACTTATATCAAGTTTATATCATACTGTGTTATGATGTTTTAATATATTTATGTTAAAAAACTAGATGCAAGATGATGGTAAAATAACTAAAACTGTAACAAAAAGTACACTGGACTAATCAATATAAGAACCTTTTTGTTATAATTAGATCAAAATTTAAACAAAATGCTTTATGAATTTTAGCTTCAACTAGTAATCCAAGTTTCTATCAAAATTTAATACAATTTTTTAACATTATTGTATAAATGATGGAAAATTAAAACTAATTTATAATACAGTGAGTTATCAAACAGCATGTATAACAGAATGTGATATAATTGAGTTATAGTACTTAAAACACCAAGGATGTTGAACATGATTAAATCACAATGAGTTATAAATATCATAGTTTGTTATAGTTATCTTATACTTTTATTACAATTTTCTAGGCGGGAGGGCATTTCAAGGGATTTTCAGGTTTCATGAAGTGAAGTTTAGAGGATTTCAGGTGTATTTTAGCTTTTTAGGGAGTCTCAGGTACAACTTTGGCGATCCTGAATCACTTTGAATGCTCATTAAACTTCATGAAACGCCTCTGAAAGGGCCATACACCATAAAAGCACATCTCAAACACCTGAAACTGCTTGGAATTTCCCTGGGATGCTCCTGAAGCTCACCTTGAAATCGTTGACATGCTAACTTAGCCCTTCTCCGCCCCCCCCCCCCCCCCCAAACACCCCGGGAACCTCCCCCTTGCAGGCTCACCTAAAACCTCAGGAAATCCTCTTGGTACCATCTCATACACTCAGGAGCAAAACCTGTTCTCGAGAACTAAGTCTCTAAACTAATATACTGACCTAATTCATGCAAAAACTCCTCTGTTTATGCCTCGTTTTAATTTATACACTGTTTTTAATTTATGCACCCTAGTTCATGGCAATGAACTCTCTAAGTATTTATTAGAGAAATCCGAAAAAGAACACCAAAATTAATACCGGGACAACTTTTGGTAGGGATTGTGGGAAGAATACTGAGAGTAATCCTGAAAAATCTGAGAGAAATTTCGGGGCGATCACAGTAAGAAGTATCGGAAACATCTACAAGGAATAGCCTGAAAAAAAAACGCAGAACTCCTAGAGAAATGTTAACAATAACTCCTGTAGAAATCCCAAAAGGAACGCTGAATTAATCCCGGGAGATTCCTTTTTAGAGAAAGTCTAGGATACGCTGTGAAAAGCTCTGGCTGACATCCCACGAACAACACTGACAGAAATCTTCTAAGATAAACTCTCGGAGATACTCTGAATGAAATCTCAAGTGCAACATCAAGAAAAATCCCGCGAAAACCTTTAAAAAATATCCCAGAAGAAACGATGATTTCTTGAAGAATTTGCAGGAAAAGCTCCGGAGTTAATCCCGTGAGGGGCCCTAGGATCGATTCCGTTAAAACCTCTGGAAGAAATTCCACGATGATCTGCTGCAGAAACCCACAAAAAATTCCTGGAAAATCCTGGGATGAACTTTAGTGACAATCCCAGGAAAAACTTTCGTGGAATCTCTGGGGAGGATTCGTTCGAAAATTTCTGGGAGAAATCACTAGAAAAAAAAATCCAGACAGGAACACTGGAAACAGTTGCGGAAAATAATTCAAAAATAATCTCGGAAGAAGCTCTAAGAGAAACCCCGCGACAACACCTGAGAAATATCCTGGGAAAAATCCCATGAAAATTTCTTGAAGAGAATACTGAAGGAACTCTGGAAGAAATCTCGCGAGGGACTAAACCTATGAAAATAAAAAAAAACCGAGAAAGAAATCGGGCAAGATCTCTGCGTGAAACTTTAGGCAAAATTAGGAATCCTGGAAAATTCCCAAATTGCTGAAATCTTTAAAAAATGCCAGTAGGAAACTGGAAGAACCTTCGAGAGGACTTTAATGGTGAATACTAAAAAAAAATCGTGGAAAGAAAGAAATCTTTAGAGAAATTCTGGAAGGTATTTCAAGAGATATCTCTACAAGAGTTCCAGAAAGAATACCTGATGGAATGTCCTTAGAAATCCTTATGGGAAATTTCTGGATAATGTTTATCTCCCAGATTCATCCGTGTCCATCTAAAATTTGCTACCTCTTTTCGGAGCTAGGAATGTCTGCTTGAATTAGAAGCTCTTGTCTTGTTCCTCCAATAAGAATATCCAGATATTTTTTCTGAATACTGACGTATTAGTCAAAAGTTCCATCTTTTGTAAAGAACAAGCTCATTTGAGTTATATTGATGTATTATTTGTGATGTGATGTAATAATTTTTGGCACGAAGCTGCTAATATCTAACGATCCAGTCTTTGTCTAATAGTTAATTCAAGGAAAAGTGTGACTGCATTGGATCATCATTTTTAGCCTAACAGCCTAACGGCTAACAGCTTCACGTATGTAGAAGCGAATGGCTTCAACCGTGCTTCAAGCTCAAGTGGTTCCCATGAAGTTGACAATCGAATGGATGATAGATGGTTTTTTAGTTCACCAGATAGCTATTATTGTACAGTACTTAAGCAAGTAGCCACATTCTGCGCCGGCTGATAACCTGAATGATAACTGATTGTCATCCAACCATGGAGCCGAACCGTGCCCTGTCTGCCCGTCTGGTGCCTGGTTGTCAATAAACCCATATTATAGCAGCCAGCAGCACCCATCCAGCCATTTAAGTAAAGAGCAATAAAACTGGCCATCCAAATCCAACCATCTTTCATCACGGCAGCATACCTACACTGAAAGACGGCTTGCGGTTATGACAAGCACAAAAATGTTTTCAAATTTACTATGGCAAAACATAATCATCAACCCATAAACGCTTCTTGTGTGCATTCTGTTTCCTCTCATATCAACCGGTTCGATAGCCGAGTGGTAGCGTGCGAGCCTGGTGATCTCAAGATTCTTGGTTCGAATCCGGTTGCCAACAGAAACTTTTTTTAATTGTAAATCGGGTCCATGGTAAAATTGAGAACATTAATCTGTTGAATTGAAACGAAACTCAGTCTGCACAAATCAAGTGGCGTTGTGCATTTATGCTGACCCTCAGAATAGTAATTTCAACCGCAAGCCGTCTTTCAGTGTACGGCCATAAAGCTGGTATCGTTATCAATGTTTACAAGAAAACCGCGGCGCGGCGATTGGGCAACCGCGCTTCTCTATCTTCCGTTTGGTATCATCGGTCGTCGTCTCGAGACAAACCATAAAGTGACACTCCGCGCCGCACCAGCGGTGCTGTGCTGAGTGGCGCTCATTTTCCTCGAACCATCTCGCCGGAAGAAGTTTGGTCACTCAATGTGAGTGGTTGATGTTGCATCGCATCGCAGCAGACAGCGGTGAGATTTGCAAACCACCCACCGCAACGCACAGCTGCAGGTCCCGCGAGGTGAGAAGGAGAACGAGAGAATCGTGGCCGCGAAGCGGCGCGAGGCGCGGAGAAAGAGTTGAACAGTTGGGTGAGAGCGAACGTTGCATCGACTGACCGAACGACCGTCCGCGACTACGGCAGTCACCTTTAGCGTACCGGGAGCGAGCGACATACGCAAAAAGCCAAGTCTCGAGAGCCGTCGGACGGACCGGACGGTGAGTGCGAGTGGAGCAACCGCCGGATATCAAGCTCATAAGCAAACCAAAGAGTGTCGCCGCGATTCGCGATTCGCGCAGTTCGGGTTCAGCCAGTTGAACGGGATCAGTTCAGTCTAGCAGCAGACGTTCCGCGAGTCGCGCATGCGTTCTTTCAATCTCCTCGAAGATATCTGCGAAAAATCTGTGGCGTGGTGGAGGCGAAAACGGTTCAACAGTTCAAGTGTGCCTACAGGGAATCGTTCTAGTTGTGCATTTTTCGGGTATCGCAGCCCCGTCACACCGCAACCGCGCGTATTGTTCAACAGTTCTAGACGTGTGTGTCGGAGGGTGAAGATTTTGTGACTTTGTGACGACGATCGGGAGAAGAGTTGTTACGTGTATTTAGTGGAAAAGTGTCACCACTTCGCGGTCATCTACGACGGGGTATAGTGTGTTGCCACAAACACTTCTAGCCAGCCAGCCAGCGACGACGACACGGCCCGTACTCTCGACTCGAGAGCTGTCACAGATAAAAAAGAAAAATAAGCGACACACCGAGTCGCAGTCGAGAGACTTTGCAGCTTTTATGTAACATGTTATCGCAAAATAGACGAAATCGCGGCACAACGGTGACAGGAGTTTTGGTCCAAGCGGCGGCAACCTCGGAAGCGAGGCTTTAGGATACGCGACGCCAGCAGCCCAGGTGGGTTTTGCAAGCCCTCGGACGACAACGCGTCCACGTGCTTCGGGGTCGAGTGGAAAAATTGCCAAGACCGAGAATCCCTCACTGCAAGGGTGTTGGGAATTTAAAAAATAAATAAACGACGACGAAGACGACGACGACGGCTTAAAAAACAATAACAACAGCAAGAGACGAACGGAACGAGGTGAGAGAAAGTGAGCGAAGACGAGGTGTACGGAAGAGTCCTGGTTTCGGTAGTCCTGTGCACTCTGGAAGTGCAGTAGGCGGTGGACGAGTTGACAAAGAGGAGCAGCGGAGAAGGAGGAGGAGGTGGAGAAGAAGAAGGTGTGAAAACTAACAGTACCTGCTGAGCTGAGGAGGCCGTGAGCCGAGTGTGTAGAGATTAGAAGAAGGCGGCGACGTAGACTGTACGGTGCAACCGCAAGCGCAGCGCAGAGGGAAGAAGCGAACTAGTAGTAAGAGCACCAAGAGCGCTCTCGGGAAGCTTCAGGCGAGCTGCTGCGAACGAGTGTAGCTCTGTGTGTGTATGTGTGTAGACATACCCAAAAGGAAGCAGTATCCTAGCCGAGCGGTGCATTTCAGTTTCGACCGCCGAGCGACGAAGCAGAACATTCCGCGCAACCAACCAAGTCAAGCCGGAGAGTTGAGTAGCCGACAATTGTGCGAAGAATAGTCGCGTGTACAACCGCCGCCCGTATTAGCGCAGGTCATGATTGACTCTGAGGTGTGAGGATTACTCATCTATATTTATCAAATACACATCATATTAGGCCCTCATCGAGACAGGGCTCAGCTAGTGCCGCACTTGCGGGAATTCAGTGATTTTTGTTCTCCTTCAAACGCAGTGCAAGTCGTGTCGCATTCGCCGCCGGGTTGCGCACCGCCGCCTTAAATCGTAGACGGCCTTTGCATCGGGTGGATTCCTCGACAGTGTGAATCGCGTATAAATTTAAATTTTTCCCACGACTACTCGATTCGATCGCAAGCGACTTGTGTGCGCCGCGCGCCCTGGGTTCAGTCAGTGAAGGAAGCGCGAAAATCGCAGCAGACGGGAAAAGAAGAAAAGTGCAACCATCACCAGCCATCGGCCTGCTACGATATAAAAATATCTATATGGTGGAGAAAAAGAAGAAAATGGAAGAACCAAAGTGTCTGCCAAGTGTCTCTAATTAGTGTCCCACCCTTTCCTTCGATGTTAGAAAAGTGCTTGAAGAATTGCATCAGCAGCAAGTGAGAACCTCCTCTAATACTAGAAAAGTGGCTTTAGCTTAGTGTTCTATACCGTTCTATATAATTCAACTAAGAGAGAGAGAGAAAAAAGTGCGGCCTTCGACCGGAATCGAAACAAGGAAAAAAATAATATGGCCAATCTACTCCGAAAGATACCGCTGGCGCTGATAGCAGCGCTGACGGTGGCCTTGCTGGCGGCGACCTTGCTGATCACGCCGACGGAGGCCCGCCGGCACTCGCCGCTCCTCGTGGAAGACGAAGGAGCCCGCCGGAATCGACCAGCTGGTAAGTCACGCGATCAAAATCGGATCATCTGAATCACACACCCCCAATCGAATGAAGGAGGCGGACTGACTGACGTCGTCTTCGACTAAAAAAAATGCCAAAGGGCTCGAACGTACAGAGATCTTAATTTAGGAGTTGAACTCGAATGCGGTCTATATTTGTCGGGTGGTAGAAAGGTTTTAGGAACTGTTGAATTACTTGTTTGAGCTATTATAACGTGGAGCCTGCTTCATAGAAAGCAAGGCGTAGAAATTCATGATGATTCAAATTATTAGCCACGAAGAATCACCTGAAATGTCCTCAATCTCGAAATTCTTCATCCACAGGAAATCGAAGTGTTAAGAATACTTCTGTCGAGCGTTTTTGTCAAGATTTGATTTTTTTCGGACTGATCGGCGTTTCAAGCTGAAGACACCCTACGCATCTTTGGCTTGTATGCCATCTCACTCCTAACGAAATCACACAGTTTTAAACGTCGTTTGACAGGTGTCAGATTTATTTGAAAATTGCTTAGTTTTCTGTGAAGGTAGTTCAGGATGCTCAATTTAAGTATTCCTTTGCAAATTCCTGAAGTCGCATGTGTCACAGACCAGGTTTCAGATTTGTTTAAAAACTTATCGTTTTCCTAGAGAAGTCTAGGTCTCCAGAACCTCCTTGGAGATGACCAATATGTCTGAAAAATTATAAGTGATCCTCCTATATCTCGATTTTTAAAATCCTTGATCCTTGAAAGTTTGATAATTTTAGAACTCTCATTTTTCTGAGGAATGTCAGGTTCCTGGGTTATCCCGAGGATAGATAAATGTGTTCAAAATTCGGAAGATTCCGTCAATATGTTTAATTTCCAGAGTTCTGAATGATACGCTGCATGTCAGGTGAATGAAATTTACCTTCACTTTGTGGTGATTTGTCTTTGCAGGTCTCTTATTCAATCGGTATACTTTCGTAATTATTACTTGGCAAACTTTTGGGTAAAACTTCAATGGTAATCCACGAAACAAAGTTTCAATAGCATCTTCTGAATTTAGACAAGTTTTTTAAAGTGCATCATTACACTGTCCGACAAAAAAAAACTTTTGCCGTGATCAGAGACCCCATTAGTAGGGCATAAAAGCGCATGGAAAATGTAGAAAAATGCCATTTTCAAATCTGTTGGAGCACCCCTAGAAACTTTTTAAGATGAGTTTGAATTTTATTCATTTTTGAAGGTTTGACAAGAGCTTTAGAAATCACCATAAACACTTTTGAAATACAATATCTTTGAAATGCAATTTTGTGCACCGCTGAAATTTTCACAGATCTGAGCAGCAACTTTGATAAATAACTAGTCTAAATTTCAGCCTATTACGACATTTCATTTCATTGATACATATCCGGGAAGAATCAAATATGACTTATAGAATACAAATCCTTGAAGTTTTCTCTTAATTAAATCACAAAAAACAAGCCCCTTTCCTTATCTAATCATAATAAAATAACTATTTTACTTTGATTTGACTTCAAAATGCTACACTTATGATCTAAATAATTGAATTCAAATTTTCGAGAAGAAAATCCGGTTGATTTTTCAAATTACTAACGTGGTAAGCCTGTGTAAAAATTTAAAAAAATCTAATACACTTATATTTTGCGATCAGTACAAAAAAAACGTGTCCAGTGTTTTCGTGGTTTGTCTATATTCACTTAATGTTTCGAAAAACCTCCTAGCCGTTCCAAGGTGGTAAAATTGATTACTTTATTGAATAAAACAAACTTATTTCAATACAATGAATTGAAGCTGGCATTGCGCAGAAAACATGGTTTAAGTTCAGGACTGTTCAAAACAATGCAATCTTTAAAAAATGCAAGCCAAAAATGAGAACATTCTCCATTTACTATTAGTAATCGTACAAGCACTGTAGTTTTCATCACATTTTTGTTAGTTTCAGAATAAAGAATGTGTATGTTGGGGCATTACCATTGAAGACACTTTTATGAAATTAATTGAATTTGTCATGTTGTAAAATATTTTCAATTTTTATTTGAAGCTCAATAATGTCCTCCACGACTGTAAAATGGCTTTATAACTTCCAGCGGCATAGGGTCTAGAACCATTTGGGCAGGATCACCTATTTTGGGCATTTATGTCTATAACTCAGTCAATTTAGAACCGATTGACTTGATTTATGAGACACGATCAGATACGCACAGTATCTACCTATGTGCAACAATTCAAGTCAATTCGGTTTGGAATTGACTGAGTTATAGCAGCAAGTGCCCAAAATATGTGCTCCTACGTAAATGGTCCTAGATCCTATTTGTTAATATAGTGTTAAATACTATCTATCCAGAAACACTAAGGCGAATTAATATAATTTATTTACTTAAGGCGAAATTGGAAACATGTCCTCACTTTTTGATTTTTGATTTTTTATTGAATAACATACATACATACAGGGGATAGACAAAATGATCGGGACAGGCAAAATTTTCACTTTTCAAAAAATGTTCAATTAGCTGTAACTTTTCGAAAAGTGCATCAAATATTCTCAAATTTTTACTGTAAGTTCTTCAACTAGTTGTGTATCAGTGGACAAAATTTGGAAAAGATCGGACAATTCTTCACGAAGTTATAAAGATTTTTGAAAATGGTAAAATTATCCGATAGCCAACTTTGAGCTGTTATATCTCCGGATTCAATTAACCGAATGTAATGAAATTTTGACCATTAATGACTTATATAATGAGCTATGAAAAACCATTGACTTAACTTGATATTCTTAACACGGAAGAAAATTATAACGATTAGATTATTTTTCTAATAAAACATCAAATTATCCAAAACATCAACATCGTTTCAAAATTCAAGATGCAAATTATAGTTCATTTAGTTTCCCTCAAATTGACTTATATATAAATGCGTTTTGAAGGAAAGTAACAACATAGCCGCCAATAAATTGAAAAAGTAATGGGATGCATATTAAAAATAGACCAATTTACTAAAAAATCGTGAAAAAAATAAAATCGCTATAACTTTTTCGCTTGTTAAAAATTTTAAGTTAAGTCAAATGTTTTCCAGAGTTCATTATATAAGTCATGAATGGTCAAAATTTCATTGCAATCGGTTTATTGAATCCTGAGGTATAACAGCTCAAAGTTGGTTATCGGATAATTTTATCTTTTTCCAAAATCTTTATAACTTCGTGAAGAATTGTTCGATCTTTTCCAAATTTTGTCCACTGATAGACAACTAGTTGAAGAACTTACAATAAAAATTTGAGAATATTCTATGCACTTTTCGAAAAGTTACAGCTAGTTGAACATTTTTTGGAAAGTGAAAATTTTGCCTGTTCCGATCATTTTGTCTATCCCCTGTACATACATACATTGTAGAGTATGGATCAAGGTATCTTCTATTTTTTTTTTCTGGGGTGGAAAATGTTTTTCGTTTTTGCAGAAACCATTTTTGAACAAAATTTCACAAAAAAATTGTTTATGCAAAAATTGAAAACATTTTCCACCACAAAAAATTTAGAACATCCTTGATCCATACTCTACATGTGGACGAAACCCGATTTTGAAAATATTGCTCCGTTATTTAATGAAAAATCAAGAACCAAACAAATGAGAATATGCTTCCAGTTTCGCCTTAAGTATAAATTTGTTTCAATGCAGAGGTCGTTGGAATTTGAATATATTTTCCGCATCGTATTTAATTTTTTAAGAACATGGAACTGCTTGATATCCACCAGGTCAAGCAATCTGGAACGGTACACACCAAATCATTGAAAAGCATTCTCATCCATATGCGATGTATGGATATTTAAATTTGAGCACGACTCGAAATTCGATCAAAACAAAATACTTCCTTGAATTAAGTGGACGTAGTGTATATTGCCTGAATTGTGATTCTAATCCATCGCATTCAAAATTGCAGTTTATTGCTATTTGAACATGATTATGAAAATAACATTTGATGTCAAATGTTACAATAAACTTTGTTCATTTTCATAAGCGACAGAAAAGTTTTTGAAAACTGTAATTAGAACATTAAATTTATTTGGAAAAGTTTTTCCTTAAAACACTCATGCTGACCTCAATGAATTGATCTAACTTTCTTCCTGTGCATCCTTTGTAAACATATCCTAAAATTACTCGTATAGCTTTCCAGAATCATACTTAGTTAAACCAGATGTTTGAAATACAATGTTCATCTTCTTCAGTCAGAGACTGAAAAATTAACACTAGAAAACGGACGTCACATCTAGTGACCTAGTGGAGAACTTGTAAAGAAACGTTTTCTCCTACTGGAGCAGAAATCCATCCAATATTCCGAGATGATCGAAGTACCTACCTGAAAGACTGACGCTGCACGGCATTAACGCATAGAAGTTTTTAAATGGATATGAATATGGGCGTGCTTTATGGGATTAGATTAAAAAAAACCTTAAAGAGTTTCACTATATAAATCCGAGTTAAGCCTTTGCGGATATGTATCAACGAAACGGAATGTCGTAATAGGTAGAAATTTTGACTAGTTATTTATCAAAGTTGCTTCTCAGATTTGTGAAAATTTCAGCGGTGCACAAAACTGCATTTCAAAGATATTGGATTTCAAATGTGTTTATGGTGATTTCCAAAGCTCTTGTCGAACCTTCAAAAATGAATAAAATTCAAACTCATCTCAAAAAGTTTCTAGGGGTGCTCCAACAGATTTGAAAATGGCATTTTTCTACATTTTCTATGCGCTTTTATGCCCTACTAATGGGGTCTCTGATCACGGCAAAAGTTTTTTTTTGTCGAACAGTGTTACTCATACGGTATTTTTTTATGCAGTTTGAGAAGTCCCCAATAACTTATATTGCCCCTATCAATTACTAGAAAAAAATCACAAGATCATTAATATGACTTATGAAATCAGAAGTTTACTGATTGATGTGCAGTTTTTTGTGTATGTGTTGAAGAAATGTGAAGTCATCTTGCACTGAGTCACTGTGCTGCACTGAAGAATGAATTCTTTCTTCTCTTACGTAGATGTTAAGTTATAAATGCACAACTTGAGTGAGAAATCCACAAAAATAGTTATTAATGCAACAAGTTGCAAGATGATGATTTTTTCAGCACGAGTTGTACATTTGGATAAATACGATGAGTGCTGAAAAAATTGAGTTCTGCAACGAGTTGCATACAACATTATTTGGCATTACGAAAAATGATGTTTGAAATGAGGTACGACTAAGTATCATGGTCCTCATTTAACATGCAATTCCTTTTACTATTGATTACACACATGGAAATGAATAAAAAAGGATGTTATCAAAAGTGCCGAAAAGTAGTACTTTTCGGCACTTTTGTTTTAATAAAAAAAAGTAGGTCATTTTGACGTTTTCACAATGAGATGGCAAAGCATGAATTATTTTTTCTACTGTTTTTATCAATGCTTGATTGGTTCGCCTAAATAATGAACAGTATACATATTAACATAGGTCAACAAAGTCGATTTTTTGGAACAAAGCTTACTCGATTCCTCTTAGCATCCAAAATTACTGTGCAAAATTAGGGAACGATTGGTTGCATCCCAGTATTTTGCATTTCGATTGAAATTTGTATGGAATTTAGTATTGAAAACGTACTTTTTGCATTTTCTCATAAATTGAGTTTTTTTTTGTTTTATACGGTCTAACTAATGACGTTGAAGACCGCAAAGTGATCCGACACTTTGGACACAAGTTATAACGTTCACAAAACATCTCAAAGATAATGTAAATCTTGTGGTGTTTGTCTATAGCGTTATAGATTGCAATTCTTGTAACTTTAATTATATCGCACACGGCGTCTATGAATAGTTTTTTCTGGAGCACAAATCTTTAGGTCATTCGAGTCACGCTTCAAGTGCAATGTAATGGTCTGAAAATACTACTCGGTTTTTACTGTAAGTATGCAAGCAACGTGTAACATTTACAGTTCTACTTGTTTGATAGATGCCCAGATTTGTGCTCAAGAAAATTGTAGCAGCCATCTTGGCATTCTAGCAACCTTGTTCTTACGGAAGACTATAAATAATTCTGCATATTTCATGGTCAGGGAATTTCCATAAATGACGTAACGCAAAAATTGCCCATGCCCTCTCGAAATAGTTTCTTTCAGGAAAGGTCCGTAGAATCATCTGTAGAAATGTAAGGAATTCCTGGAGAAAACCCTCAAGGAATTCCTCGATAAATATCCGAAGGAACTCTTGGACGAATCCCTGAAGGAGTTCCTGGAGTAATCCCAGGAATCCCCGAATGCATTCGTGAAGGAGTATCTGACGGAAATCCCAGCAAACATTTCTGCTTTGTAAGAGTGGAATAAACCACTTTTTAACAAGCTTTAGCTTAAGAAGCTGTTATTCAGCTACTTCTGTTTCTTGGGATCCATTATTACACCCAGTAGAATACCTGAAATCCGTGATGCACGTAAAGAAACCCTAGAAAAAATAATCTAAAGGAATTCTTGACGACATTTCAGACGGATATCTTGAAGGAAATCTGAGAAGAAACTTCTGTAGGTCTTTCTGAAAAAAAAAACGAAACGAGTCATAGAGAAAACATTGCAGGAATATTTAAAGGAACCCCCGATGGAATTCCTGGAAGAATCTCCGATGAAGCTATTCTTGAAGGTATCCAAAAAAATACTGAAGGAATCCTCGTAGGGAGTCCTAGAGAAATTCCTAAAAAATGTTCGACGAAATTCCTTAAGGCATCCGCGAAGCATCTTTAGAAAAAAATGGAGAAATTCTTGAAGCTTTTCCTGGAAATTTTCTTACAAGTATTACTACGATCTTATATCATCATCTTTCTGAAACCTCCTTTTTGCAAACCACTCAATGTATATTAGGCATTAGAGTAAAACGAGCATTATAGTTAATATTAGCACACTTTTCTAGCAGTTGCCGCTTCAATACCGTATATGTGCTTTAACATCGTGACAGCATTCGAACTATGTCAAACACACAAGGCTACAGATGCGATAACTGTTAATTTCATAGTTACCACAAAAAAAATTAACATGCTGTAACTTTTCATAGAGTGCATAATAAATCTCAAATTTTGACTGTTTGTCTACCTATTATATGTGCATCATTGGTACAAATTTGGGCTCGATTGATTAATTTTTAGCGAAGTTAGAACCGTTCGGGTAAAACACTATTTTTTAGACAACTATTTTTTGAACTGTCACATCTCGGAAACCAGTAAACCGAATTGAATTAATTTTTTAACGTTTATCAACAATGTATTGATACTTAATACGACGTTATAAAATGTAATATTTTTTCACGGCGAATTAAGTTATACCGGGTTGATTTTTTACCAATATAGAGAAAAATAAATCAAATTTACAATACCTTTCAAAAATTATTAAATGTGTTCTTCCTTCAATCTAAATAGGCTCTAATATATGATTAGAGATAATTTGATAACAGAAGTGGAAAATCTTTGGATATCAACACTAAAATTTATTGACATTGATGTAAAAAAATACATTTTTTCGAGAAGTGTCAATATATGATAACTATTTTCAACGTTTAAAAAGTATCTATGTTTTAAGAGTTTGTGAAGCATTTACATATTGTTAGTGTACGTTCAAAACTTCATTTAATTCGGTTCACTGGTTTCCGAGATATGACAGCTCAAAAATGAGTTGTCTGAAAAATAGTGTTTTAACCGAACGGTTCTAACTTTGCGAAATATTAATCAATCGAGCACAAATTTGTACCAATGATGCACATATAATAGGTTGACAAACAGTCAAAATTTGAGATTTTTTGATGCGCTCTATAAAAAGTTATAGCATGCTGAACTTTTTTGTGAGAGAAAAAAAGTTGCCTATCCCAAACATTATGGCCATCCCCTGTACTTGCAGGCACGCTCCGAGTTTTCAACGAAAAGCTGGGTAACAACAGCCTGGTGGGTCGCGAGAGCCAAGTTTGGGAAACGATGTATTATATCATTATCTTTCAGAGAATCCCTTTTTGAAAAAAAAAACTTCAATAAATTTCTTGTGAGTTATAGATCTAGTTTCAATATATGTAGAGAACTTGGGTAAAAGGACACGATAGCTCATCGAGTGGCCAATTTTCTTTAGTCAAAAACTCCGGTTTTCAAGAAGTTAGATAATTCTTTCTGAACTGCGTCTCTCATAGTAGTTTTAGATATCGTTTGATTGTTGATTAGTCTAATTTTCTCATTCAAACATTCTGTGGTGACTGACTTTGTTTCGAAACTTTTGATAATAATAAAGGTTTTATCAGACATCACCCGATTTTATTGGTTTCTGTGACATAAACTATCGAAATAGCATTATGGTCCACTGAGAATTTATTTATTTAAAAAAAAACATGACAGGGTCTGGGACCATTTAGGCAAGGGGACATACTCTGGGTATGATGAACAACGTACACCATCTGGTTGTGTACAAAAATGTATGACAACTGGTATGAATTTGCCTAATGTATTGCTGAAAGTGCCAAAAATAGGCCCCTTTGTCCAAATTGCTTTAGATCCTATGTACAGATTTTCCGTGGATCACTTTCTTTTTTGTATTTAAGTCGTGCATCTGAGCACGCGGCTAGATGTAAAACATGAAACAGTTACCAATGGGTATAAGTATGAATTGTTCGTAAATAGATTGGTGAGCTCGTTCCATTTGTTTTAGGTAAACGATAATGAGGTAGATTATCTACGGAAGAAACGTAGACGTAGTTGATGGAGTGGCTGCAAGCGCGTACAATATTTGACCAATCCACACACTCAATCCTGATTTGGCTGTTCAGCACTTTTTTGACGAAAATAGAACAGCAGAACTATTTCGGTAGCTTCAGTAATCGATTTTACTGAGGTTCAGTACACCAATTGTCAAAACCTGGTGCAAAAGGCAAACAATGTAGTATAGCTGTATACAGCTGTTCTATTTTCGTCAAAAATTTACCGAACACGGTATTCCAAATTAAATGTGTATATCTATATATATAAAAATGAGTTCGAAGTTTCTTTGAGGCAACAAAACTCAAGAATGGATAAACCGATCAGCATGACTCTTGCACGGGTCGGTTCGTATTCGTGGTGGCTGTGTTTATAAGTAATAATAATTATAAAAATGAACTGAAAAAGTAAGAAAAATGGTAAAGTACTGGTTTTTCAAGGCCTTGGAAGAAAATCGATACGATCAAAATGAAACCAATCTAGAGTGCCGTTCTGAAATGACCTCAGCAGTTGTCAAACCACTTGAACCGGGCAAGACGAAGTTTGCCGGGACAGCTAGTATATATATAAAAATGAGTTTGAAGTTCCTTTGAGGCAACAAAACTCACGAACTGGTGAACCGATCAGCATGGCTCTTGCATGGTTCGATTCGTATTCACACACTTAATTCGGAATACCGTGTTCGGTAAATGTTTGACGAAAATAGAACAGCTGAATACAGCTATACTTCTTTGTTTATCTTTTGCACCCAGTGTTGACAGTTTGTGTACTGAGCCTCAGTAAAATCGATTACCGAAGCTACCGAAATAGTTCTGCTGTTCTATTTTCGTCAAAAAAGTGCTGAACAGGCAATTCAGGATTGAGTGTGCATGGTGGCTGTGTTTATATGCAGAAAAAGTTACGAAAATCAACTAGAAAAGTAACAAAATTGATAAAGTAGGGGAGACTGAGGAGACTTGATCCCTGGGGAGACTTGTTCCCCCCATATTTTCTCGGAATCAAAAACATTTTTCTTCTAGCATAATTTTTCCAAAACTACTCCTGGACAAACGACTATGTTTTGGCTACAAGTGATTGCGATTGTACATTGCATTATTTTTTACCGGCTGATGGTTTGTTTTCAGTCCTTCAGAAATCTTTTCGGCGATTCCGAAAAAACTCAATAACTTTGTGAAAATTGAACCAAATCGTGTCAAAACTTCACAGCACATAGTTTAAATAAAATACTTTTAAACTTATTTATCCAAATAAGGCTGTTGTTAAAATATTTTAATTAATTCAGCTTATTATACACAACAGTGACATGGGGAGACTTGATCCCTCGAGGATTACACACACATTATATATGTGAAAAATAAAATTCTATTCGGAAGCCTCTATTTACTTGGAATTCTTGTCTATTCAACGATAAAATGTGTCAGATAATTATAACTTCAGTACAAACCATGAATAGGGGGATCAAGTCTCCCCATTTTGAAAATACGGCATATCCTAAAAAATTAAGGGAAATCTTACAATTTCAAACACTTTATATTCATCGAATATACAACAAAACTCGAAAAGAAAACGAATAGGAAGACTCTGGAATTATTTTCCCTTTAAATAAACCATGTGCTTTGAGGGGGATCAAGTGTCACCCATTTTTTAAAAGTACATCATAAGACATGCTTCCATAAAAACACAGTTTTGAAAACTTTAACAATAATTTAAAAGCCTTCTGTTGTGTATTAACTTGCAATAGATGTTTACCTGCCATTCTGTACGGAAATTGGATCTAGTTTTGTGTTTTTCTTAAAGTTACAGGTAAATTAAGAAAAAGGGATCAAGTCTCCCTAGTCTCCCCTACTGATTTAGCATAACCGGGGAAGAAAATCAACACTATCGAAATGCCACCAATCTAGAGTGCCATGCTGCAATGACCTTAACAATTGTCAAACCACCACAACTTGGCAAGACAAAGTTTGCCGGGACAGCTAGTTCCAAATAAATATGTACGTAAGAGGCCGTTCATAAATCACGTAGACTTTTTTTGGGGGAGGGGGTCTGGCCAAAGTCTACGCTCCATACAAATTTTAAAATTTGTGTATGGACAAAAGTTTACAAGAGGGAGGGGGGTCTGAGATGGCCAGATTTTGGTCTACGTGGTTTATGAACAGCCCCTAAAAATCTGTTTTTTTTCGATCAGAATTTCATTATTGTCATACAGATGTTTATCCGGTTTTCATTCAACGATCGTGTATGTTATGAACGCATCAAACCTATTGCCACTAGTAAACACGTTACCGCCGCTGACTTCCTCAATTTCGCTCGAATGTGATTTGCTTGCACCTGAATCGGTAGGTACACAGGTACCCACCTCAGTTCGTAAGTGGTAGACATCGGACGAAAGACGGCACATGCCACAGCTGGGAAATCACGCGATTGGCCGTGACGAATGGTGGGACTAGATCGGCCCACCAACCACCACCACCACTACTACTTGTACTGGTGGTATCGTCATCCCCACCCCCAAGATTCGTCTAACGGTGTGTTATGATGGTCTGTTTTTGGCGATGTCAATGCGAAGTCTGGGTATTTCGCTGCCGTGCTGCACGTGATACCTAGTTGTGCATTATTACAAACTATAGCGACGAGATAATCGTCGTCAGAGTCGTCTGTGGTCGCGGTGGGATTCGACTTTGCTTAATCTTATAAGATAGGGAAAACCACATACCCCATGGCACATGTGACGGATGGATATGGAAAGTGAGCGAGAGATTGGAAGGTATCCGATTTCCTCCGAGTGATGCGGTGCCGGTGCTTTGGGGTAGAATCCGTTGGAAACCTGTTCTTCTTGCCGAGAAGCTGACAAGGGTTACCATGGTGATGATCTCCAAGGGCACCGCCACCGGTGCCGATCGGGCTTGATCCATGTGCGGTTCGTGCATTAGAAGTTTTCCATGTATCTTCTCTTCGATAACAATTAATGATACCTTGAGTTGTTTGTTTTCAGTGCCACAGTTTTGTTAACAATAATGACTTAATAGCATGTTATGATGGTATCCTATTGACCTATTGGGCGGTTAGAATTAGCTTTGAGCAAGTCGCGTAAATTCGTTGGTGTGGCAGCTCCAGACCGCTGTTGTGAGAATTGACTCCTTCCCGGCCTTACCAAAGCACAGAGGATTGGTACTAATCACTGAATCTAAGACAAGACTGATACAATCGCAAGCACTTTTGAAGGTAAAATTAGCGAGAAGATTTAGAACCACCAATTCTGGAGCTCGATTAGAATAGGTCGTATGTGCTTTTGTCGATATAAAATTCGATCAGTTTATTTTAGTCATTGTAGCAATATGGCAGATATTTTGCAAACTTTTAATGATGGAACAGAATGCCTATTTTGTGAGGATTCTGCTGTATGTATCAACTTTGCTCAATTTCAACGGTTTTCGCTATAATAAGCGAATCCAACTGATCGAATTTTTAATCGACAAAAGCACATACGACCTATTCTAATCGAGCTCCAGAATTGTTTCTCAACTCGGCCGGCCATATTCAAATCAACGCGGAACAAAGAGAATACGAGGCAGTTTTAAAAATGCAGCCTCTCGCGCGCACAGCCTGCTACGATCCTTCCCTATCGATCTATTTAGCAATTGTCTGAAAAATCATTACCTGGTCAATGTTACCCGTTTTGATGGGGGAATCGACTGTATTTTGGGCGAATCGGATTTAACGGCTACGCAGTCTTAATACATCAAAACGAGTTGTTATCTAACCCGACGTTTCGACACTTTGGATGGTGCCTTCTTCCCCTGAAGAAGACACTATCCAATGTGTCGAAACGTCGGGTTAGATAATAACTCGTTTTGATGTATTAAGACTGCGTAGCCGTTAAATCCGATTCGTTTCCTGTTTTTTTTTTTAATGGCAGCGAATATCTTACTCACGCGAAAAAATCCGTTCCCATATCCATGAACAGAAAATCATGGAGAACGGAACAGATAGGTTGATCATAATCGTGATATAGTTCGCGTGAACGTGACTCAAGCAGCCAGCATTCGCGATAAATTATCTTAAAATTAGGAACACAGTTCACGCCTTTTCAGTCCCGTAGCTCATTTAGTAACGCAACCAAAAACAGGATCTCAAATCACGATATCGAGAAAAGTAGAAATCGAATTCAGGATTTTGTTCCCAAAAACGGGAATTTCATTCACGCGCGCTGTCATTATTGATAACGCTCGAGCTCACGGCAACACAAGTGCTTTCAATCTTTAGTGCTCGAACATTTGTTTGGTTATAAATGATCGTGTTTTGCTAATATCAATCGTAATAGATTGTAAGTGACGCGTTAAAAAGTGTTATTTGGCTATTCCGAAGCAGATTGCATCCCCAGAAACCAAGGAGCAAACGTACAACTTTGATGAAGTAGGTAAACAACGGGATCTCGACGGTGCACCGCCGCTGTTTCATCATGGTGGATGGTGTTGGTTTTTAACTTATGCCGTCAACATTATCATTGAAAAATGTAAGTTTTATTCAATTGAGAGTGAAAAGTGCAGACTCTATTAAAGTGTACAGAAGTTCTGGTTCCCGTAATTGCTGCCCAAAAAAATAAGACCGAAGCCGGGAACCCGTTGCAATGTCCGGATCGAATTTCACGTTTCTGTGATCTGTGTTCTTCTCTGCAGAACGATTTTGCAGACCATGAACTAAGTTCCAGGTACCGTGATTTGGCTTCACATT
The DNA here is from genome assembly GCF_035046485.1 of Aedes albopictus. NCBI lineage: Eukaryota > Metazoa > Arthropoda > Insecta > Diptera > Culicidae > Aedes > Aedes albopictus. Next base: position 29,160 of record NW_026917831.1, read on the forward strand.
TCCGTGAACAAAATTCTTCTTGCCATGAACTAAGTTCCCAATTTTGGGAAAGGAATCGTAGTTTGCAGGCGTTACGTTTGCACTATGGAACAAAATTCACGTTATTGTGATTTTGATTCATGGTGTATAATCGTAAAGGAAAATCTAACTTGTTCAAGAAATCGTGACTGATTGTTGACGATTTCTGGAACGGATTTTTATGCGTGCTCAAACTCGAGTTCCGATCATATGACAGGCAACGCAATCATTCTGGTAAAGTTCGCTCTGAAGATGAACTTACAATCTTTCAATTCTGCCTCTACGGGATCCTCCATGCACTGTGAATCTTACTGTTCACAGCGGCATAATAAGGCATGTCTTCATGTTCCGTCAGCTGATCCTTGATCATTGAAGATATTTCTCCCTTCAAGTATTCTAATATTACCAAACATCTAGGTATGAGAAAAACAAATCATCGTTGAGATCAAGAAAGTGACTCACAGCGAGATGCCTTCACAGGTTTATATCATTTGTTTCCACCACTGAGAAAAAAAACTACATATCAATCAATAATCTTCATATTTCATGAGTCACTTACTTGGTTTCTTGATTTTTTTTCTTCATTAGTAATGATAGTAGCAATCTTAGTTATTTGAGGGGCTTCTCGCATTGTACTGCACTACTTGGTTTGATGATCAATAACTCATTTTCCATGTGGGTTATGATGAAGATTTAAAATCTAAATTTACAATGTGAAGTGAACAGAAAATTACGGATAACCGCGATACTATGAAGTATCTCAAAATAGCATGGAGCATCACAAAAAAACGTGGGCTAACATGGAGAACCATGCAGCATCAAGGAGTAACATGGAGTTTATCGATATCCGGAGAATACTACAAAGTATCACGTGGAGTATTTAATGCTATGAAGTATATCATACAAATATCATGGAGTACCTCTGAGCAACGTGGAGTACCATGAAGTATCATGGAGCACCAGGTGTGGTAGAAATACCACAAATTACCTCGAAGTGCCATGGAATACCATGAAATACCTTGAAGAAATATAAAGTATGTATTACAAAATACTATCAAAAATCTTAAAATGCCATGGAGTTTCACACAAAAACGTGGAATGCCATTAGGCACCATGGGTCACCATTGAGTATCTCGCAACTCCACAGAGTATCACGGAATACCGTGGAGTATTTTGGAATACGTTGAAGTAGCTTGGCATGAAGTGTGTACCATGAAATACTATAAAGTATCTCAAAATACCATGGAGTACCTCAGCGCATCGTAGAGTACCATGAAGTATTATAGAGTACCATGGTTTTCCATGAAATACCATGAATCACCTCGGAGTACCTTAGAATATCTCTATCCCTATAGAAATACCATGATGTACCATGGATCACCGAGGAATACCATGGATTATCTCGAAGTACTATGAAGCTCTTTAAAGTATGTATTACGAATTACTATGAAATAGGTCAAAATACCATGGAGTACAGGGAGCAACGTGAAGTACCATGAAGTACCATAGAGCATCAAAGAGTACCATAGAGTTTCACGGATAACCGAAGAATACCACAAAGTATCACGGAATACCATGAAGTATGTAATGCTATGAAGTATACCATGGAAATTCCATGGAGTATCGCATCGCAAGATAGAGTACCATTAAATACCATAAACTACCTCGGAGTACCATGGAGTATCTCAGAAGTACCATGGATAGCCGAAGAAAGCCATGGAGTACCATAGAATATCTCGATATACCATGGAGTTTTACAGAGAAACGCAGAGTACCATGGAGCATCAAGAAGAAGCATGGAGTGTCGTGAAACTCCACACGGTATCACGGAATAAGTATTTTAGAGTATTTATATCTATAGTACCTTAGTGTATCTATATCAATAGAAACTCCATGAAGTATCATAGATAACCGAGAAATACAACGGAGTACCAAAGAATATCATAGAGTATCTCGAAACACAATGAAGCACTATAAGCAACAATCGGAGATTGTTGATCCTGCCCAGACAACCAGTAACCGTATAAGATGTGACATAAGACGATAAAGTGGAGGCCATATACATGTAAAATGTACGCATATCGCCTCCACTTTAACATCTTATGTAACATCTTATACGATCACTGGTTGACTGGGTGGTCATCTTCCACTTTTGAACAATACCACGGAGCGTTTGCCAGTGCAGATTCCCACAGATGGTTCTGAATCTTGACAAAGTTCCTGCAGAAACTCAAGGATTCTACTGGAGGGACCATCAATATACCTATGATAATCCATGAAAATTTGCTCAAGGAGATCACCCAAGAAACAATTTCAAGTTAAAAAGCTTCATGACTGCCCTAGAACTGCCATAAAACCATCACAAAACTTTAATTTATTGTTTTTGGGTTTATAACGGTGTTTATATCTTCTTCAAAATTATCGAGACTTCAACTTGCTACTTGAACATCGTAGTTGCCTGGTAGACAGCTCCTTGAGAGCCTGAGGTCTCAGAGAATTGTAAGACCAATCCATAGAGTCGTAAGGTCGTAAGGTACTTTTCAAAATGTTATGAATCTCAAATGTCTCACCGCCTGTTAAAGCCCGCCTCTTGCTATTAGAGACCGTTAATGGCGCGTGCCCGCTCGACTCAACTACCTCATCGATACTATGTATCCTTGATGAGTGAGCGTACGCTCTTGGCAATTACCATGCTCGTCATCTGACTGATGATTCACCCTAGAACCACATAGAACAGCGTTGTGGCAGCAAGAATTTAAAGTCACGTTTCTTTCCTCCCCATCATCATCATAATCCTTTCATGCCGCGAGACGAACGGGAGGAGTTTTCATATCGGTGGCCTGGCCTGATGGTGTCAGTTGAACGGATCATTCACCACCAAGTCAGTCAGCCAGTCGAAAACCGAGAATCTGAACTGAACCGACGACGACGATGTACGCGTACCTACCTACCTATAGTTCATTGACCCTTTGGGCTGCGCGGCGCGGCTAAGCCTACTGAGTGACAGACGGACGGACGGGTGGTTTTTTGCAAGTCGCGGCGGCCTACTCCGATCCGGCTCGCCGTGCCGCGACAACACCAACACCGAATGTTTGTGCGTTTCGGCGGCTGTTTGCAGAATGATTTGCCCAAATGTCCCGCGGATCGCGAAGCGTTTGACGTTTTTTCTTTCTTTCTCGGTGTTGTTCGCTTCTCGACTGACCGAATCCGCAGTTTACCTGGCCTGGCGCGCAAAGATATTGCACGAGGAATTACTTTTATCAATTCGACAGGTTAACCCCTCTCGGAACGGTGGCGGGGGGCGTCTCGTCTCGTCCGAGTGGCGTGGCGGCGGGCGCGATAACAAGCTGACGTACGGCGCGAAGACGACGAGGACTACTACGATGGGACGATAACGTAAACACGTTCCCCGCCTCCTGGCCGCTTGCCTCTGAGAGGCTTCTGCTTGTGCAAACCAACCAGCGTCGTGATAGACGACCGGACGGATGGGTTGCGGCCACGCTGCCGCAAGTCAGGTTCCGTTGGTTAAGGTGGACACACCACAGCCCCAGGGCGAGAAAAACAAAACAAAAAAGGAAAGGCGAAGGCGGCAGGCGGCTGGATGGCCCGTGGGCGGGCAAGCGGCGAGATAATGATGGCAATTATGTGGCGCTTATCCGCCGCGTGTCCAACGAGCCGCGAGCCGAATTTCGTCAACGGGCCTCCACTCCGCGGACGGAGCGAATCGATCGCCCTCGTGATTAATAGGGAGATAATTGATCGGCCGGCCCCTCGTCGCTACCGCGCGGTGCGATCGATCGCTCGCCTCGCACACTCTGATGCGGGCTAACGACTGTCAGAGCGACGCGTCCGACCGACCGACTGACTGACTGACTGACGTTTATGAACCCATTTTCTATTTTCGGACCCATCATGGGCGATCGTCGTTTTGCTGAAAGAACTACTGCGGCCGCAGCCAGTCGGCCCGAAATGCTGGGCGACGGGCGTATAAATTTCGCGAAGAAAGGGGTCCATAAACAAATTAAGGCACTAATTCTTCCCGTCCGTCAACCGCCGCCGGCCGCTACCGGCCGCTGGGCTGCTGCGATCAACCGCAGCACAGTAGCCAGCAGCGACGTGCTGCAAGCAAAACACATAAAGCACGCCCGGTCAGAAATATGACAGCGAAACGGAATTTGCACACTTTTCAGCGAAGGATTTTGCACGAACTGCTCAGAGCAGATCGCGGACTTTCATTTTTTGAGTTATATTGTGTGTTCGGAGGATGCGGCGACCCCTCGTCGCTGAGGGTGTTTGCATTAGGGAGGGAGGAAGAACGAGTGAGCTACTTCGATCGATCTACCTAGCGTGGTGGTGAGACCTTTCCATTTTGTTTACAGATCGTCGGCGTCAAAATCTCAGCACCTTTCAGCGCGATCACCCGCGCGGAAAAAGCAGCAAAACAATATATGAAGATGATGCTCCGAGTTAAAAGCGAAAATCGGGGCGAAAATTATTCCAGAGGCAATTACGGGCCCATAATGAATAGCTCTCTCGGATCTCGGGCTCGACTTTGCCGAGTCGTAGACCATCCGAGGCGAGGAAGGGGAAAGGTGGTGTTGGGCGAACGAAGAAGGCGGTGAGCAGAATTTATCTCCGCGCGAGCATGCGGTGATCAGATGAACGATCTCGCCTCACACGGCGCGTGAGTAGGTTAGGTTTTCTGAATAATGACAGACAACTGTCACGACGACGCGTTCGTCGTAGTAGTCTTCGCCGCACGGCTCAGAATTCTAGCGCAGGGGATGAAAAGATTCCACAGTTAGGAAATTGGCGCATGAATGTTTGTGCTTTGCTCGCATTGGCCCTTTTCATCGATGCTTTTCTTCAATTCCGCCGCTAGGTGACGCTAGTAAGGATGTAAAAAATGAGCATTTTAAAATAGTAAATCCGTGAAACCGATTAGATAGAATCAAGTCATCTACAAAGATATTCAGGAAGTCTTTTGCTTCCTAAATACAAACAGTTTAGTTGGCCATTCTGACGCTAGAGAGCATGTAAAAATGGACATTTTAACAAGCTCTATCACACGACATCGATGAGATAGAAAGTTCTAGCCTTCGGCAAAGTTGTTCAGGAAGTCGTTTGCTTTATTGTCGTGCTTATCTTAGATTATCAACAAGCTGCGTTCGAAACGCGCAGCATCAGACCGCGCCCGTATGATTTAAGCCTTCAGTACACGCTTTGCCAAGTGTGCAAACTTTTCCGCATGCATCAACCAACATCTAATCAAACGCATGACATTTCCGATGTTTTGCCAATGTTGCGACCGCTGTTGGCCTACTGGGTTATGCGTGCGGAAAAAAATTGCACACTTGGCAAAGCGTGTACTGAAGGCTTTACACACGGTGTGCATCTTGGCTAAAACTGTTTTTGCAGCCGCCGGGTGGGAGCTGTCATGGCTAATCAGCCGCCGTATACAAATCAAGCGGGGCGCAATCTTTTCGCGATAAACGACGACTGGTTGAGATCAACAGCATCTGAGTGATTAAACTGGGATGCACAATATAAAGACAAGCAGTTTGGTTCGCAATTCTGCCACTAGGTGACGCTAGTGAACATGTGAAGTGAGTATTTTTAACCAGCTCTATCTCGCGATCCCGATAAGATAGAAAGTTCAAGTCAACGGCAAAGTTGTTCAGAAGGTAGTTTGCTTAGTAAAAGCAACTAGTTCGGTTTGCAATTCTGCCACTAGGTGACGCTTGTGAGCATGTAATTTTGGCCTGCTCTATCTCGCGATTCCGATGAGACAGAAAGATCTTGCCTTCGGCAAAGTTATTCAGAAATACGTTTGCTTTATAATAACAAGTAAACATATTGGTTCGCAATTTTGCTAAAAGATGACGCTAGAGCATGCAACTTAGTACATTGGCCCTTCCCAAACGCAACAAGCCTACTTTGACAGATTTTCAGAAATGGCATTTTTCAATCAACAGAAATCCGAGCCCAAGTCCGAGCCTGATTCGATCGGGACGAATTTGCACGTTTCCTGTAACTTCCTTGCGTGCGGCGGCAGCCAACCTTTTGTTTTCTCTCCTGAACCGACGGTGATGGCAAACTTCGCCACACCATATTTGTTTGATCCCTAATTATACGGCTCACCTATAAAGCGAAGGGACTCACACACTTTTTTCCCCTGTGTTTTCTCGGGACCCAAATCGGGAGGACAAAGACAAACAACATCTGTTACCGGCTTGTTTGCTTTGGGATGGTCCTTCGTCCTCCTGTCCTCTGATCTGGTTGCTGCGATGCTGCTAGTTGCTACCTCTCTCCGGCTCTCTTTCTCTCTTCCTCCCATACCAACGATCCGATCACCCACGTTCGGAAGGGGCTTTGTCCCTGGTTGTAGTATGTTTTCATCCTACCCGGCGGCTTTTCGGCACGTTCGGTCCGGTAGTAAAAATCCCGACCATAATAATTTGACACCCCGTAGCAAATTAAGCGAAGTCCCCGGATAAGAAAACATACCGCTTGGTAAAACCAACACCGATTGACGACACACAAGGGAACGAACGGACGGACCTGAAATAAGTCACCGATCATCATCGTCATCACGACGAAGCGACGGCTCAACAACAAAAAGGTGGAAATTCCTGATATCGGTTATTCTCGGGATCGTAGGAGGCTCGGGTTCCGGTAAAATGGATTTACCGCGCGCCGGTAACAAGGCAGGCTATGGAAAAACTGACAACTATGTAGGAATGGGTGGGCCACTCAGTTGGATTATTTGCGAACGGAATGGGAACGATGGTTTTCTCAGTTTTTGGAGAAATCTGATCGTATTTGAAGTAGGTGATCACATCCTACAGTTGATCCGGGATAACAAATAGTGGACCGACGACGATGTTTGGAAAACTGATTGTACGACACCTCTCGAATTCCTTTTTGTCGACTTTCGAGCTCTTTTTGCAGATAAAGCAAACTGGATAAGCGCTAGCTAATCGATCTTATCGATCAACTGTCAAACGACACCTTCGTGTCTTTCGTGGCTCATCGACATCCATCACCAATCGAGAACAGATGCAAACAAAAGCATTTAGTACACAGGGTCAAATATTTGCTCAAAAAGAAACCGATGCTCAAACATCTTGTTTGACTCGATCGAATTTTCATTAGTGTCAAACTGATGTTATTTCTGGAGTTCTTTCCTTGTCAAATATTTGACCCTGTGCAGCCTACTCGAGTGAAATACTTTACAAGACTGCCAAAACGCTCTTATTTTACCGCTTGCTTTGTTTTGTTGCCGATCGGCATTGCTTCCATGGCTATGTTGTTGAAATATCACACAGTGAACAACTTCAACAGCGGACGAAAAATCAACGGCGGACGGATTTTACGGACCGGGACGAAATCAAAACACCACCGGTGTACTTCTTAACAGTACTCGGACGACTAACTTTATTGACATTACATATTTACAATAACAATAACAACATTCGACAATACACGCTCATGGTGTGTCTACTACAAAAAGGTTGTCTCGATATGAGGGTTGACCGATTGCAACGTTTTCAATTTTATTCCTATCATTAGGACAAATCAGACCAAACATGTCTAAAGGTCCAATCTGCAGAAGAGAGGCTCTCTTTGGTTTTTCTCTCTTTCGTTAATATCTCAGTTGTTTATTTGTATTATGATTGTCTCCTTGCATTGAACGATGAACAAAACAATCGTCTTTCGATTTGTACTGCAAAAATAGTTGAAAAGTGTACCATTACATTGCAATAATTGAAAGAGAAAGTAAACAAAGAGAGCCTCTCAAATGCAGATAGGACCTATTGAAATGTTTGGCCTGAAATAACGGAACGAGATGTTCTGCGCCTGCCTTCGTTCTTCATCAGTACTAGGGCTCATCTGCTTCGTCAACTTTTGGTTGGGGTCGCTACGGGAACACAGTCTTCCTTGCCGGAACGTTCTAGCAACTGCTGAACATAGTGCTCCTGGTCCTGAAGCAAACGTTTTCCTTCTGACGCGCCACTCGGATTCCAAGGACTTTGTTGGCCAATCCGAGGACCTTCATCGAAAACTTCTCCGCCAGTTTCGATTGATCGTTTCCTCCCGGGCCCAGCCCGGCCCGGCACGGCATGCTTCGCCGCCAGTCTGGGCCCATACCTGCCCACACTAGACGTTCTTGTTGATTCCGCATCTTGACGCGGCGCGTATTTCCCAGTTTAGTTCAGTTTTTGTTTCGCGCCTGTTTCGTTCGTTGTTTTCGGCTAGCCCGTCCGTACGTCCATCCATCGATACGCACCTCGCGAAAACGGTTCGATCGATCAATTCGTTGATCCAGTACTGGTTATTCGAGAATATGAGAAGGTCGACGACATACACGGCCACAATCAGGATTATTCCATTTTCAATGCGACAGTAGACGCACGTGTCAAACTTCGATCGTGCCAGTCCAAACCGCTTCAGTTCTCTATCAAGTTTCTGGTTCCAGATTCTGGTGGCTTGTTTCAGTACGCATAACGCTTCCGTCAGCTTGCAGACCTTTCTCTGACATCTAGGGTAGACGAAACCGTCCTGCTGCATGTAAATGACTTCCTCTCCTAGTTCGCCTTGCAGAAACGTGCTCACTGCATCCATCTGGTGTATCTTCAGGTCTAGACTAGCGTCTAACGACATCAGATAGCGCGAATAGTGTCATACCGAACCACGGCCGAGTACGCCTCGTCATAGTCGACGCCCTTGACTTGAGAATAGCCTTTGATTACGAAATGAAAATCTCGATACTTGCCTGGCGTTACGCGCTCCCTCACACTGCGCCTTACTAACAGTTGTGTTTCGCCGTCTACGAGTTTCTCCTCAGCAACCTCGTTCTGCACAATCATTTCGAAACGTGCATCTTCCATCGTAGGGCTAGCTACGTATCGGGCAACTTGGTCTTCGTCCAGAAAGATCGCGCCACGGCTGACTTCTACGTCTTGAGTCTTGAAGTTGTATACTCACTCACTATAGCCCATGAGCATTGCTCGTTCTGATTCCGCGTCCCATTTTGGCCTTTTAGGGACGTGCACCATGACCTCAGTTCCAAAAACGCGTAAGTGCGACAGGTAGCGACGTTTACCTGTGAACTTCTTCTCAGGTGTAACTGGTAGACCTTTTGTCGGTGACCAATTAACGACGCAGCACGCCGTAGCAACTACTTCTGCTCATGATCGCTTATCCAGGCCGGCATCAAACAGCATGCTTTTGGGCTCTACCAACGTCCTATTCATCGGTTCTGCCAGTTCGTTTTGTTCCGGATTATACGGAACCATCGCGTTGTTTCGTGGTGGATTCCTGCTTGCCTCAGGAACCGTCGCATCGTACGGTTGACATACTCTTTCTCGTTGTCCGTCCTGATTCTCTTGATGCGTTCTCCCGCCTGATTCTCGACATATGACTTGGAAATTTTTAAAGGTTCTAACACGTCGGATAGTGTCCCGATTTCTGGCATCGGAATCACTTCACTGCTGACTTACCCACAGATTTCTGTTGATGTTTCGGATTGCTGTAGAATGCCTCATCGCTTAGTTTGCAGTCCTTGTCACGGTCCTTGCCGACCTTCACGTCCTGCAGGATTTTTGCCTTGACAACGTCCACCGTAAGCTTCAAACTTTCCATCGTCCACTTTAAATCCGACCTCATAAAGCTGGTGACTCGTCTTAAAAAGCTCATTCACATGTTCTTGAGTCATCTGGCAGATGATTTCTGCATCCCGTTCAGCGCCAACCAGCCACATTCCGGTCAGCCTCCGTAACAGACCAGTTTTTTGGGTGGATCCGCTGCGATCGTAGGTATTACGTTGGCTGTCCAAGCTCCTTTAGCAGTTTTGGCGTTCCGCGTCAGCCCATAGATCTAGGGATCGATACTTAAGCATATAGTGGCCAGGGCTTGTTCGCAAACCTCGGCGCTCACTGCCGGATCGTCCTTCAGCCGTTCCTTCACTGCGCACTACGTCCGTTCCTTGATCGGGATCATCTTGGTCGCGAAGGACCACGAGCTGTAGTTCTCCGTACCGCATAGACATCCGACATTGTACACATTGCAATACGCAACCTAATCTTCGGTCGAGTTGAACTTCCGTATAACGCGACTTTCTTCTCTATTCCACTGACTGCTGCTATCACACTACGCCCACGGTCTGCCACTAACTGGCGCAACCGTTTGTCAAAATCGAATTCATCGTTTCGTTTTTTTTTTCGCCGTCGGCGACGCGACTCGCACACTAGACACCTGTCAAGTAGATTAACGCCAGCGTTGATCGTTTTTCGATCCATTGTCGTTGCCGCCGGACTTCCACCAAGCAAGACTCGTAACCGTTTGCTCGTTCGTCCGTCGCCGATCGACGGTGTCGAAGAAGACCACGACCAAGAGTGACTTCGCAAAATTTATGAATGAAAACTAGTCGCGGCCGCCGCCGATGTTGTCGTTGCCACGGACAACCCAACAACAGCGGCTCCAAATCCTCGCAAAACAAGACCGCGCAGTAGGCCATGATCGATGCATACGTTGACGCCAGCTTAATTCCGTGCCGCCAAAGACAAATGCCGTTGTTTCCAATCGCAGTCGCAGTCGTCGTCTTCGTCCAGATCCAGAAGTAAAATTTATGGTCCTAACATTTCTCCACCGTTGTTGTTCGTGTTATTGTCGTTTGGCTGATTGTCGCCGCCGCCCGCGCCCGCGTTATAGCCGCCGACATCCAGTGGCGGCGGCGGCGACCGGCGACCGCCAGCTTAATTGCCGGGCAGCAATCAATCGAACGGCTAATTTATGTATGTTTATGCGCGCGAAACGGCAAAGCCGCGTACGGCCATCCGCGCGAACCGCGAAGGCAAGCCGTGGCGACGACATATTTTATATTTAAATCATCATTTTACGATATTTATTTACTCGAACGCTAATTTATTGCGCCATCTAGGCTCCACTACACGATCGAAGCAGGCGACGGTGGCGACTTGGATTGGAGAACACCGTACCGTACCGTTTGCTTGGTTTGCTAGGAGGAGGAAGATCGGGGTCGAATGCGCTCCTTGTGGATACAGGGAATTCGTACAATAGACCTTTTCAGTTGACAGGTCCGTGTGTGCCACTGTTTACAAGTGCCGAACAAAGGCGCATACGCTGAAATGTTATTTTCATAGGAGAACTGTCAAAGGCCCTCAAAATCAGCTAATTTTCAACGTCTTCTGATTAGGCCTATAGAGCATGCTGACGTTTATTCACCTTTCTCTTTCAAACATGCAGGCGGAATAGGATTTGTTGTCATCAGGAAAGGTTTCCCAATTAAAACAAATCCTATCCCGCCTGCAAGCTTGAAAGAGAGAGGTGAATAAACGTCAGCAAGCTCTATTACTCTACCGATACGGAAGCACACGCAAGCTGTGTCGCGAAGACCAGTTGCCACAACTATATGCCCTGCTAGAACATTAGTAAACATGTGTTACGAATGACAACATCCAAGAACTCTCTGGAGCAACATAGGCCTTAGCGAGTGTTGGTGAAACCAGAAGTGATCCCTCGCAGCAGTCCTTGACATTGCAGTTCATGATCTTCGTAGATCTTCACAGAAATTGCATAAAAGTGGCCTCCCAACACGCAAGTCGACTTTTCCGCATCGGCGACTCGTCTAGCACCGATTCCCCTCCACAGTCGTTGTCATCGGTGTCGAACTGCTAAACTATTGTAATTTATGAGCACGAGCTATTTGTACTGCGCTCTGCGATCGTCTGCGATCGCGGTTGCTTCGATCGAGCTCAATTCACCCGTCCCGACCGTTCCGACACATAGGCAGGCAATCGTGATCGTGTTTGCCTTTGGTGAGCTCGTTTGAATTGAACATTGTTTTCCGAACGGCGACCAGAACGACGACGAGTTGACAGCGGAAATGTGCAATATTTTCCACTTGTGGGCCCCTCTTCTTCCCGCAACCTCAATGCAACGCAACCGGGATTCGGTTGGGATGATTTTATGGACGCCACAGTATCGCTCGATCGTAGCAGGCGTTATGCAACCGGGCGGCGGCGGCACGACCTTTTGCCGATTTTATCGACCTTGATCGCTCGCGCTACGCACACTTTGATGTATGGCGGCGGCCACGTGACAGTAGCGTCCGCCGCGCACACTGCCACAGCTCGAGACTGATGGGTTACTGCTGCGATCAACTAAAGTCGCTTGCAGCCACCAGCGACTTTTTTTGGTGCGGTTGTCCACGGCGACGTATGGGACATCTAGTGCGTGGTTTGCGCAGAGCTGTCAAAAGTAAATAATTACAGTTGACGCCACCGCACTGTCGTCGTCGCCGTCGCCGAACACTATTATCAACGCAACGGGCGAAGAAAGGCCAACTTGGATGCGACGGACGACGCGGCGACCGCCGCCGCCGTCGACTTTGGACGATCTATAAATGGATAATTGGTGGCGCCATCTGAATAAGCGTGAGAGACCGTGCGCTACTGCTGGGCTGAGCGTTTCGGATTGCGTGCGCGCTGCCTGCAAGCCTTTCCTTGACGACCCATAAAAACAAAATCACGCGTGTCGCGTTTAAAATTTGAGCTTTCCGATGGGGTGATCCACCAACCCAGCAAACAGCGAACAACAAAAACCAACCAACCATCAGCCGAAGAAAAAAGGTGCAAAACTCCGAGATCCAGTTTCGTTGCGCCTGTTTTTCGACTGTCTCTGATGGCTGCGGTGCGGCAGCTGGCGGCTGGCGGCTCCGCGCCATGCCGTCGATCTAATTTACATACACACAATTTGAGCAATGGAGAAGAGGAAAACGAAAGGCGGCGGCTACCGCCGCGCAGCGGCGTTGATCGATCGAACCGTTTTCGCGAGGTGCGTATCAACGGACGGACGAACGGACGGGCAAGCCGAAAACAACGAACGAAACAGGCGCGAAACAAAAACTGAACTAAACTGGGAAATACGCGCCGCGTCAAGATGCGGGATGGATCAACAAGAACGTCTAGTGTGGGCAGGTATGGGCCCAGACTGGCGGCGAAGCATGCCGTGCCGGGCCGGGGCCCGGGAGGAAACGATCAATCGAAACTAGCTTTATCTCGCGCCGTTGAGCTTGCGTTTATCACTCCGGCTGTCCGATCGATCGGTGGTGGTCGTTCAGAGCGAAATTGAGTCGAGTGACGGATCCGCGCTGGCGCTGGCTGGTTTGGTTTCATCGGGTGCGAAAATGAGAACATTCAAATCGGGAGTAACCATCAGAACATCGCAGTAGGTAATGTGAACGGATTGAAATTAGAGGTGCAAGCCGATATGGGTGGTTTGTGGGGGTTCTGTTGTTGATAGGCTCTAATGCGTATTAATAACTGACGATCGGTGTACAACTGGTTAGTGGTTATACGACTCCTTCATGATCGTGGCAAGCGTTGCATATTCTACTGTATGCAGAAGAAAAGATTGCAAGAAGCTTTAGCTCTACCCTAAATTTTCTGATTCAAGTTGTGTCTTTGGTACGAATAACAGAACATTAAAATTGGTGTATACTTTATTGACTGTAAAAAATAACATAAGAACCACGTGTAAGAGCTTGCTAAGTCATGGCAACGATAATCTTCAACGGTCTCTGATGCTTTTCTTATAGCCGCTACATGCACCACTATCTCTACACCAACACTCCTATTCAGTGTTGTCGTGAGCATCTTTTAACGCATTTTTTCTCTCTTAGATATTATCAACGTCCTATGATAAATGCACGTAAAAACAATTGAGCTAGAGAGAACCGCCTATACTTGAAACAGAGAGTTACATCAATACGAATCCTGCCATTTGCCCTTATGTCAATTGTCTTTTATCCATCTGTCCGGTTCGGAGAACCTACATTAGAATTTCGACCAGGTTTACCATGTTATCTGGTTTGCGCCAGATAAGTTCCATTGTGCAGCTGTCCTTTTCTCAAAGATCATGAACTACGCCGTTCAGTTCAACGTCCTCTACTTCTATTGATCGATGCATGTAGTTGAACACATTACTGGGCCCATAACCTGTCGATAATGCCTCTCAAATCCACACACCCAAGTATCCATGGAGGTCAAGCCGTAATGCATGGTAATGGAACGCAATTATGATTATACCGGCATAAACTCAATGTAGTCATATAATTGCCTATTGAAAGTTGGAATGAACCTTTCCTGGACAAGATTAGAAGAAGTTATTGTCGAGCCGCCACCAAATTGGACGTCGCACAATCTAGTCCCACAATCACAATCAAGACCCAACTCGCGACGTTTTTAAATCATGTCAAAAGTAGTGGGCATCCTTCCCGTTGTTGTCAGCAACACAGCGCACTAGATGCGAAACAGTTGCGACACTTGTGGACCAAGAAAATAACAATTTCCCAAGGAACAGATGTATCTGAACAACAGTTTCTTATGCTGAAGTTTGCTTGAGAGTGGTTTGTTTTACTCTAATACAGCAAAATTGTTTGTTGAGTTTTGATTGAATGTCTGTCTTGATTCCAAACGTATAGACAATACTCAGAAATGAGGAAGATTTGCATACATCTGATCTAAACTGAAACAGCACAAAACATGAGTTGAACATTTTTCCAGTGGTAGCACTGGACTAGGAGCTGAAATCAAAGCAGTTCAAGTCGTATAATATTCATGACAATATCAAAAATATTATGCGGCCTCAACTGATGCGACATTTTTACTTAGGTCTACACTAGCACATTCCACTTTATGACTTTTCTGACCGTTCAAGCACAGAGAACAGACATCCAAGTCCAGTTCCGAAACTGTGTAAAGAATTTAACGGCCATTTGAAATCGGCAACACAAGTGGCAATAGCGTGGCGCTGCAATCGGTTAATTTCCCATACTAATTGAATTCACCACTTGAAATGTTTCAATTCACCACTGACTGTGGCAATATTGTGTTTGGTGGCGCTAGTGTTGTCATCGTGTATTGGTTTGCAACCTTACTCAAGTAAAGATTCAAATCCTTACACAACTTTCCGAATGAAATTTGTTCTAGCCTGGATGTCTGTTCTCTGTGGTTCAAGTGTAAAGTAATGATTGTTCCAAGTATATGAAAAATCACTCGCACTTTCGAGTCCCAGAAATAGAAATTGAACGCCACCTATCCAATGTTGAGTGAGAACACGCCGCAAAAGAACGTCCGCACTCTCTTCAGCTGATTAGATCATAGCGCATTCATTGCCCAAGAAGCAGGGATAGCTAAGGCTGAAGTTTGCTTAAGGATTGTTTGTTCATCTCTTATATAGCTAAAATGTTTGTTGGGTGATTCGGTACCGATACCGAATGCCAATAATCGGTCCAAACTGAATGCTTTCGTGCCCGACTCCAGTGATCCAGTCGTACACAAATATGTGTGAATTGAACACAAACCTGTGTTGTTTCGTTGTAGGGTGTACTCGCTTCAGCTTACGCGCAGTAGTGATTGAGAGGAACGCAGTAATATAATGAGTGTTTCTCATGCTTGGTATGCTCTTTTTAAATCGTATACACGCATGCATTAGGCCGATCCGATACGGTTTCGGTCCTATGGTTACTTATATCACAGAACAGATGTGTATTCTCCAACAAATTTGAAGTTTCGTGGTGGAAGTCGTATAATTTTCACTTGGAGAACTAGATTGAAATGAATTGCTTTGGAGAAATAAAAAATCATCAAAGCGTGCCGCGTGCCGCGTTGCCTATGCTCGCTGTACAAAAAAGCTTGCTTTCCACCACCAGGTTCGCTAGTGTCCAGCAAACAAACGAGCGGCTCTTTTCGTGAAGATTCACCCCCGTGCTTATATCGCTAATATCCAGACATGTTCAGGCATATGTGCCTATTACATAGATACATTTGCCCAGATAACCAAAATATTCGTTTTACATGACAAAATTCGCTTTCAAGTTCCATAAACTATTGATTTAGCACCGTATGAAACTTTCTGACTGAAACAGGGGCTGAAGCATGCTCATGAGCATCTACAAACAGCATAAAGTTTGAAGTGACGTCTTAAGCAAACTGGTTAAGAGGTTCATACTGGTCATCTATAAGTTTGAAGACAGCTCTTTCAGAGCTTTTAGGGCTGTCTCAAAGTTAATTGAGTAGCTTTCAGATCCTAATCGAAATTTCAAAGTTATGTATTAGAAAATCCATTCGGTAGCTAGATTAAACTTTTGCAATAACTTCAGAGGAAGTTCGGACGAAATTCCTAAGCAAACTTCTGGAGAAAAAACAATAACTTTCAAAGAATCTTGGTGTGGTTTGATACCTGTAAAGTATTCTTATACAATTTTGATCCAATACATGAATGAAAGTTAAAATTAAAACATAAATTGTAAATCTGTAAATCGACTTGAGATAGCAAATTTAGTATGTAGTTAAAATCCAAAGTTAGACATTTCTTTAGAAATTCTGATGACAAAACAAATCAACCAAAACTTTGTCGGCAGTAATTTCAAAATCAGTTCGCTCAAGTTTCTGCAGCAATTCCATAATAATTTCTTAAGACAATTCACATCGTCTTCAGCCAGAGGCTGCACAGACTGAACACATTACTTACACTAGACAACGGACAACAGACAGAACACCCAGTGGCCCAATGGAGAATTTTTCATTTGACGAAAAGTTTTCCCCGACTGAAGCGGGAATCGAGGGATACGAAACGCCTAGATGACTGACGCCGCTAACCGCACGGCCACGAAGCCCAGCCATATAAATGTGATAACAATGTTCCCGAATATTTTACATCCAATTTACCTAAGAATGCTTCATGAAAGCTCAACAAGAGTTTTCTCAAAGGCGACGATAAAAATCTCTAAAAAATAATCGGCAAGAATTCCTTTCGAGAGCTCTCAACAGATATTATTACATCGACTCTCAAAACCTATTCCAAGCCCTGTGTTCCATCCCAGCACGGACCAAGGAGTGACATTAATCTTTTTGACGTCACCCCCATTTTGCTTTTCTATAAACTGAGCGGTTGGCACGAGATGTTCCCACTCATTGCCTGTTGAATTAAAAAAAAACTGCCCAATAAACCGTTTTAATGCTTGTAATGCATCACTGATGTACTGCAATCATTAATAATGATGAGATATATGATGGAAGTAGTCGATTCTATTATTTTACAAGATTATCTCATAGGACTAGCCTGCCAAAACCTATTGCAAGCAAGTTGGTTATCAAAATGCTGTGGTGCGGGACTGCCGCACTCGATAATCCATTACCTACCAGTGTTATCAAATGGCATGCATTTTCGTAATCTTGTATTATCATACGTCTCAGTGTGCCAAAACGGGATCTATCTCTTTCATTATTTTTTGCTCTAGATAATTGGAATTTTTGTTCAAGAGAACGTGACGACTCGTACGAACAATGGTGAGGTCCCATACAAAAAGTGTGGCAGAGGAAGGGGGTTGAAAAATGTCGTTTTTTCGTGTATCCCTAAGAGAAGTTTCTGAAAGTTCTCCTAATAAAATCCCTCAAAAGTTCCGGAAGGAATCCAAAAAAATAAACCCGGAAGGAATCTCTGAAGGAATAGCGTTAAGAATCTCTGGAAAACCGTGATGGAACCTTGGGAGCAATCCCTAATGAAAACCCAGGAAGATTCGTAAATGAATTTTGCAAAGACTCCGTGAACAAAATCTGGAAGGAACATCTGAAGAAATCTTGGGGAGAATCGATCAAGGAACCTCCCGAGGAATCTACAAAATAATTGCGAGAGGAATCTCTAAAAGTCTAAAGGGATCACAAGAGTAATATTTTAGAAATAGGGGGATTAGGGGCATAATGGACACCCGGGGCGAAATGGACACCCCTGTTTTTGCCGAAACCGTTGACTATTATGTTAAACTTTTAATGTATAAGTGTTAAGCAACAAGTCATGGTTCTATTTTTCAAAAGTACCATTTATATTGCTCCAAAATAATCAAAATATAATTGAAATTGAAATATGTTCTTCATACGGTGAAATTCTTATAATTTCGAAGCAGCAGCAAAAAAGATATTACGAGTGTTGGAGTGTGTCCACCATAAAAACAAATGAATTGTTACCTTATCTACATGTATACGGAGATTTGGCAATGGATGAAGTATTTTATTTTTGATCAGAATTTACTTAAAATAGCAATTTTAATGTTGTAGTCGGTTCGGGGCGAAATGAACACCGGCAATTACAACTGGATGTACGTGCATTGCATACTGTTAGGCGTTTTAGATAGTTTGGAAAAAATCAATCCGATTATTTTAGCCTAAAGTTTACTTAATTAACTTTGATGTTATGTAAACTCGTCTAAGATGGAGTATTACATCTGTGGCATTGATCTCCGTAGGCAGATTACTTAACTGATCGATGTAACCAAAGAATTAGCATCAAATATGCAGGAGTGTCCATTATGCCCCGATGGGTGTTCATTTCGCCCCGTACCTTTCCTGCCAGCCCTAAAAAACACACGATTTAAAATTCGTTATTTCTTCGCAATAATGACATTCTACCTGCTGTAAATGATTGAAATACGGAGGAAACAGGTTAAAGTTGTAAGTCAACTGATAATATGTTAAGTTTTTCTTCGTTATACAGGTGTAACGTACTCATTTGCTTAGGGTGTCCATTATGCCCCTAATCCCCCTACATTCCTAAATCAATAGAACAAGTTCGAAAGAAATCCAAGAAAGAATCCCAGAATGAATGCAGGAAAGAATCCCTGAAGCAGTCAGCAGCGAACGGTTATCGCTTCAGTTTGTGTGTGTGCGACGATACCAAATTCCAGCGAACGGTTGGAAGCCACACTTGAAAATTATCGCAACATGCAAACGGTCGAGCGGTGATGCGATTCGTGAGAGATACGAGTGATATTGTGCTACAATTTTTTGATGTTTTCAAAAAATGATTATTGCTTTCTTTGCTAATCTAGCATTTCAACTACAATACACCAAAAATGTATGCATTATAGAAATTCTTTTCTAATTATGATAATAGCCGCTTCGATCGCTCCCTCCCATTCTTCACAATTCGCAATTCATTCATTCGCTTGCGATCCAAACTACGATGAACAGCAACGAATATCCATGTCAAGCAACATGCGCATCGCTTTCCACTGGTGATGGGGTTGCGTGTTTGATCACGACAATCTGTTTGCTGCATCTTCTCTATTCGCTTCAGCAAAAAGGAGTGGATATGAATGGAATGAGATTCAGGGATGGGAACACTCACTTGCAAAGAGTTACACTCACTTGCAGTTTTCTTAGTTCAGAAGCGTGCAATCAAGAAACGATGAATGGACGACTTTTGCCTTGTGGTTTTGTCTAAAACTTTGCCGAATAGAGTAGGGGTCGCACACGAATCCCAAAGTCGTAACAATGCTGTGAAAGTGGCTCTCCACGAGGTGAGTGTAATTTACATTCACCTTTTAGAGAGTTGCCTTCGCAGCTCCCTCACGACTTCGGTATGCGTGGGCGACCCCAACTCTATTCGGCAAAGTTTTAGGCAAAACTACAAGGCAAAAGTCGTCCATACATCGTTTCTTGATTGCACGCTTGTGAGCTGAGGAAACTGCAAGTGAGTGTAACTCTTTGCAAGTGAGTGTTCCCATCCTTGGTGAATATATTGAACGTTGCTCTGAAGGAATGCCGGAAAGAATTCTATCAAATATGTCGGAAATATACCTTGCTAGAAGAATCACTGAAGCAATCCCTGCAAGCATTCTTAGACAAACCAGAATACAGGAAGGAATTCGTCAAAGGATCCCGTGAATGCTTGATGGAATATTTAGAAAAATGTTTGAGGAAAACTCGAAAAAGGATCATTCAAATCAGGGCTGACCAACCTTTTTCAAATCTTTGGATGAATTCCAGGAGAAATCTTGGGAGGTATTTCTGGAAAAATACGATAGGAATACTGATAAAAATCCTAGGTGAAACCTTCAGAGTAGTATCAGAAGAAATCACTATATATGCTCGTGAAAATCCCCCGCTGAATCTACGTCAACCGTTCAAATATCATATAATCTTTGTAGCAAAGTTTGTGACACCTAATAAGTCAGTTCTAAAGTAAATTGGGTTTTTAAATTTAAGGTAATGTATTGATTTTCTGATTTTATATAAAAGAGCACCTTTTTCTGAGTCACTATGATTTTTTTCAGCTTTTTATAACTTTATTTTGATACCTAAAATCAATTTCAAAGAGATTTTTCGAAATCACTTTTTGACAGCTGGGCAACTGCTTGAAAGCTCCGCTCAGTACAAAACGCGACGAGGGGTGATCCGACAAATCGCTCCCATACAAACTTCAAAATGATTTTTAGATAGGTTCCCGGGCACCAAAATGCATGAAAATTTAGATTTCGGCTCAGTTTGACATGCAGATTCAGAATATGGAATTATCTTAACATCGCTAAAGAAGCCAATTTTCCTTCATGTACAAAGTGTGGATCTTATTGCACTGTTCACAGCAAATCGAACTGCACACTATGAAAGTGAGACGGTTGAAAAGTGTGACTATGAGTGCAACCGTACTGTCTGACAGCATTTTGGCGCCGAGAAATGTCACATGTTGTGTGATTCGCCTGATTTTTCGTTTTGGTTTTGATTGTCATACATCTGACAACTCTGCAATTTCTTTTTCTTTGTTTTACTTGCCTCACACAAGGAACCAATGAGATATCTGCCGGGGACTAAGCAATTATCTTCAGTGTTTTAGGCGACAATGGCGCCTGCCACGTCAGGTTGCAGGTCAATGTGGGGAAAGGGAAGGAAGTAGCGATTGCAATCATTTGTATCCACATCAGACCGAATATACTTCTGCGTCTGCACAAATTCATGCGGATGTCGGAGTGTTGGTAATAAGATATGGTTGGCAATGGATTCACACATTGGGGCGTAGAAGCCGATCCGCCTGGCCGAGGAAAAGCTAAAAAAGTGAAAAAGCAAACTTGGTTTGATATTTGCCTGCTTGAAAAAAGGCATCCAAACGAATTTTTTGCCGGGGTCCGTGGCGCAGTGGTTACACGTTCGCTTCATAAGCGGATGGCCATGGGTTCGATCCCAGCCCCGACACTTCGTCAGTTGCTCTTCTCCCCGAGAGCGGCTGGCACTTGACTCTCTTCTGAGCTCTCATAGCTCAAACGGACCCGGATAATTGGATATCGGCGAACGGCAACCCATAATGAACGACCCCCAATCGGACTAGAAAAGGAACAACAGCCACACATCATTTCATCATCGTGCTCATCATTCTACCACGGACAGGGTAGAGAAGTGAAAGAAGCAGAAAGGCAAACCAGTTCGATATAGTAGAATAAGAATATAATAGAATACATTTAGGCGCTGTACAAAGTGTAATTGCAGCCGCCAATTGAAATCTCTCATGTAGTGCCCTAATGGACAAAAGAGCTGTAAAATAGGGTTAGTAGAAAAGAATAAAAAATAAACGCAATTTTGAACAGAATGTTGCAACGGTCGCCATGTCATATGGCATATGTCTTCCTCCTGAGGATATTTGGCATAAGAACGATGGAACGCGTATGAACTTTTGGGATAAACAGATTCTTTCGAACGAATTCTTAACTTCATTTGGCAGAATTCGAGAAGAAATTTCTCATGAGAATTACTATGTTGTATCTGGTGGAATTGATTGGTTCCTGGTCATTTGGCCGAACGTCATTTGGCCGAATGCCGTTTGATATACTCCAAGTGGCATGCCACTGTTCTCCACATCAGTTTGTACTCTCTTTTGAATTCCTTCGATCATAATTCGACCAAACGGCATTCGGCCAAATGGCCGGACACCGAGTTGATTGGTAGCTAACTCAGTAGTATTTCTTGAAAATTTCTCAAGGAACTAACTAGGATGGAGGGGTTAGGTTAAAAATTTAGGAAAAAACCAACGCTTTGTCGAATTTCTGAATAAGTTCATTGTTCAACATATAAATAATCGTGAAAAAAAATATCAGATTTAATTGAAAATTTCATTGATATGATTACCGATGATACTTCTAGCAGTACCCTCTTGATATACGTTTAATTCTAGACTATTCGATACCGATTCTATTTTAGAGTCTCTTTATTTGTTTTACCAAAAAAGTCCCAACGATTTTATCTTGAAATTTTTCTGAGTTTTGTATTGCACTATTCTTCAGAAGTTCGATCGAGAAGATTTTCAAAAAATTTTATAATACTTATAGCATTAAGGAACTTCTGACAAATCTCGCGCTTAGGCCGTTCGCAATGCTGTTTTATTTTGTATGGCGAGTTTTAAAAAAAATTAAAACTCGCCATACAAAATAAAACAGCATTGCGAACGGTCTTAGTATCATACGGGCGTATCTACAATGATCGATTTCTCTTCATCGATTTTCTCTTTGGTTAATAACTTGGCCGGCAAATCATTTTCGATTGTTTTTGTTGTTTTACAAGCTTGTTCTAGTCGTCCTTTAACGAAACACACCGAGAGATCATCCGAATATTAGTTGTATTTCTCGGAATAATCCGAAAAGAAAATCGATGAAGAGAAATCGATCATTGTAGATACGCCTGTATGATACTAAACGCGAGAAATGTATTCTGAAAGTCTTCCTGAAATTATATGGAATTTCACCATGAAATCACCTGGAATACTAATAGTTGTTTTTTCTTCAGTTCTGCATGAAACCCTCCTTGACGTTCTTTCAGTATTTCTTTCCTGAAAGTTCAACACGAGCTAGACAGTACCTCCCGGTACCTTCACGAATTACATTCAAAAACGACAAAACTCTCCTATTCAGACCATTCCGAGCAGTATTCTATTTTGTCGTCAATCGATCGCAGCAGTTTATTTCTGCCTCTACCTCCCGTCATATCCCCTTCTCAAATATTCCACAGCCAACTTGGTCAAAGAGATCGCCGGATAAACGAATTAAGCCGGCTAAGCACCACTAAAGCCGGTCGTCCGATCAAAACTGTGTACATACCTAATCCCGTGTCCCGCGATTGGGCATCCGCTCGGTGCCCAGTCGGGCACCCAATATGGTCCCCCCTGAACCCGTCGTCATAATTGACGTCAATTACCTGGCCCTGGCTTGGAGGTGTTATTGTTGCTTTTTATCCCCATCCACCCACGACCTCCGTCGTCTCTCCCGACCCGATCACCACCGCCCTGATCAAAACCTGACATTGATTTATCAACTTTTGGGTGCGAGCGAGCGCGCGCCCTCCACTTCACGGATCAATTGTTCGCCCGTCAAGGTTAGCGGGCTAGCGCGGGAGCCGCTCGCAGCGCAGCATTTCGGTTCTTGTTCAGACAGAGGAGAACCTCCGAGTTTTTCGAGGGATAGACGAAAAAGAAGTGTTCTAAATAATGATCCCGGCCGGCTTTCGGGGATCCAGTTCTAATAGACGAGTCCTCAGACAACTGTGGGGCCTCCCGGCCCCAACCACCCTTCGTTGCCGTAGTCTTCGTCGGACCAAGAGCCGACCGGCCGGTCGGTGATATATTTCATAACCGGGCGCAATTTTTGTCGAATCTTGTTGCCGACCGGGACTGGGGGGACGCGTGGGACCCCAAACGTGTACCGGTCGCCCGGTCCCGCAGTCCCGGCCGCAGCCGAGAGTGATTGAAATAAGAGCGGCCCATTGTATAATAAAACGATGTAGAACAAGACTTCTCCTCGTTAGTTTAGTATTCATAAAACGGGCGAATTAGTTGTTCTTTTCATTTGTGTCCCATTGAATGGCCGGCTGTCGTTCCGTGGAGGTTTCGGCTCATCGAGCGTCTCTCCGCGAGCGAACGCTCGCGCCGCCACGAGACAGACATAATATGCGCATCGTGCATTCATGGGTCGGGCGCGAATAGCGCAGCAGCAGCAGGCTGTGCGCGGAACATGAATGGGGGGCGGGGGGCGGTAAAGGCATAGCAGGCCGGTAAATCCAATGGCGGCATAAAGACTCCCAAGGAATGGAAAAATCTCATTCTATGAATTAAAGATTTATTAACAGATAAACGGGTCGCGCTTGGCTTTACTTTGGCATTGCGTCGTCGTCGTCGATCGCGGTTGATCTGACGGTTGGTTGGGCCGGCTGCCTGGCTGCTGGCCGGCTAGGTTGGTACCGAGAACGAGCCGTGACGGAGCACACGCTCACTGGCGTGAGTAGGGGCAGGCTAGAGGGGCACGGATGAATCATGGAATTTCTGAAGGAAAAAATCATAGGTAGAAACCAGAGACAGAGTTTGCTTCTCAGCTTAGTATTCTTCTGAACACTTCTGCTGCATTTTTGGCCAATTCTTCATTACACCAACAAAGCTAGCCATGAAAATGTTTGACACTTCTCAGGTCCTTTTGACAGACCACACACATGCACGAAAAAGACGGGTCATATAGAGGCTTGCATCAAAAACATAACCTCATCGAATTCCCATACGATTTGTAAACATTGCCCTCAAATTTTTTTTGAGGGCAAGGACGGCTTTATGGACCGACGCCGAAGGAAAGAAAGAGAGGGAGATGATGATGACGTCAGCGTGCAAGCGCTCATATTCTACTTTATCGATCTTATTGCCGTCCTTTGGCGCTGTCCATAAACTACATTGAAAGACGGCTTGCAGTAATGTCAAGCATAACAATGTTTTCAAATTTACCATGGTTAAACTTGATCATCAACCAACAATCGCTTCTTATGCGTGTTCTGTTTCCTCTCCCATCAACCGGAGCAACAGCCTTGTGGTAGCGTGCAAGCCTGGTGATCTCAAGGTTCTCTGTTTGGAATCCGATTGCCAACAGAATTTTTTTTAATTGTGAATCGGGACCATGGTAGAATTGAAAACATGAATCTGTTGAATTGAAACGAAATTCAGTCTGTACAAATTTAGTGGCGTTGTGTACACACTTAGAAATTCTGAAATTTGCACGAAACGGAATCACCAAAGAACGTAAACGTTTTCAAGACTGAATCACACATTGAACTCAATTTTACGCGCATCAAGTAAGTGCTGATGGGTTGCGTTAGATGTCAACAAATTCGTTTCACCAAAAACATAGAATCAGTATCACGTTCATCGGCCACCTTCTAACTCGGTGAAATAGCCGAGAGGTAAGAAGTGTGGCTCACGATCAACAGATCCGGAGTTCGAATCCATGCATGGTATTATTTTACTTTTCTGTTTTTTTGTCATATCGGTTCTAGCGATTGCTAGACGCTACGAAAATAAAGTTTTATTTTGGGGTGTCTTGAAAGACGTAAATTTACATGTTTCAACCTCTAAATTTGTGTTTTTGAAGATGCTCGTATATGTCAGGTCCAGGACACTTAAAATTACATGATATTTTCTAGGTGTGTATTTAAATTAACCTAGCAGAGTAGTAATTTCAACCGCAAGCCGTCTTTCAGTGTACGTAGACTCAATTTTAGTAATCTCAGACCCCCCCCCCTCCCCCCTCGCAGACTTTTATTCATACAAAATTTTCGAAATTTGTTAGGACCGTAGACTTAGACCTTACGAAGACTTCCGTGAAAACACGAGGAAAGCCACAAAGAGAAATCCCCGAAGTAAGTTTGAGCAAACTTTGGTAGGGTCTCCGGAAGGAATCCCTAGGAAGTGCTCTTGCAGAAATGCCGTGAAAGACTCTTGCAGAAGTCCTGGCAGCAACTCTGCTAAAAATCCTAAGAGCAGCTCTCAGATCTCCCGGACCCGGAAGCAACTCTGGGAGCAAATCTCAGAAAACCTCTTGGAAGAATCTTGGGAGAAACTCCAGGAAAAATCTACATAGAAACTCAAACAAACCTCTAGGAATTCAAAGCAGAACTTCTGAAGAATTGGCGGCAAGAATCTAGTAGACACTCCTGAATAGATCCTATGCATCCCTGAAGTTGTAGTGTAGTGAAATGTAATATCCATACGAACAGGTTGTACAAGTAGTATTAACACAAGTCAATTAACTACCAAAAATGAAGTAAACTCTAGAGTAAACTCAAGTTTACTACTTTTTATTCATACGACCCAATAATATCTATACCAAAAACTCCAAAGGGGTCACTTCAGATGTTTTTTCTCCTTTTCTTTTTGGCGTTCTTCGGCCCACTGGAACAAGCCATGCTTCTCAGCTTAATGTTCTATGAACACTTTCACAGTTATTAATTGAGAGCTACCTCAACAAATGACCTTTTTGCATGTGTATACTGTATATCGTGTGACCAGAACGACATGGTGCTCATTGCCCAAGAAAGTCAAGGGCATTTCCATTACGACCATTACAATGGTAATGCTGAATACCAACGACTTCACATATGTGGCGGTATGGGCACTTCAGAGGTTACTCTATTATTATTATAGAGTTTTGGCATTTCTCAGCAAAAATGGCTGGAAACTTTCACCTACCCCGGGCGATCGGAATGTCACAGGGATTGGACTTGTGGATCTCATTACCAACGTTTGCTTATATCCTAATGAGTCTGCTTCGGATGTACTATCAGTTTTGGGAACCGCCTAACTATACTACTGGTTCCAAGAATCACCGCTTTCAGGACGCTGTTCAGGTCCTTCTTCAATTCCAGTTCGTCTAGTGACCTCAGGAGAGATTTAGGAACAACTCCAGTTGCCGAGAGGACATCCGGAGTTATACGGACGCCCTTCAGGACGTTCACATCTGCTTCAACTCCTCCGCTAGGTCGTGGTACTTGATTATTTTGCCGAAGAACTTTGATTGGACATTATGGTTTAGCGCAGCGGTACAGCGATGTCGATGAGGGATACCCGCTTCATCCTTTTGTCGAAAACCACAATGTTGGGCCGGTTGGCACGAATGAGGACGTCCATAATGATCTTGTGATCCCAGTACAGTCTTTATGGAATATGTTCCGCCGGTAATTCTTCGTCGCAGTTACCCGGTCCTGGATGGCGCATGCCAGGGTAACTCTCTCGATTGACAAAATCAGATGGCGCATGCGGTTCTTAGTGAACGCCACTTGTACTGCTCGTTCTAACGCCTCGAGGTCAGTCTTGGTCCACTTTACCACCCCGAAGCTGTAGATCAACAGGGGCATAGCAAACGTGTTGATCGCCTTCACCTACAGCTCCTCGGAACACCGTTGACACGATGCAAGAACTTGTCCTGCAGTTCCTTCTTGATCGCTGTGTGACGAATACTTCTCAGTTGCAGGAAGCCGTTTCGTTTACGTTTCGTTACGTTACGTTTCGCCTTCAATCATATTTCGAATCCCCTCATGGTGACACGGAAACAATTGGCATCCACTACTTAACCCCGGGGAAGATGACTTATCGACATTTGTCAATTCCAAACTCCATCCGGAAGTCGTTGCTGAATACCGTCACAAGCTGCAACCGTTGATGCAGCCTCCGTATTGATTCCGTAAACAGCTTCAGATTGGCCATGAAGAAGGTGTTGGTTATTTATGTACTCGTTGCCCCTCTTTTGAGTTGGATGCCATAGTTTGAGTTCTCTGCTGAAGGAATTCATTGCAAGGCAGATTAAAGGCATCTCCTTGGAATATCTCCCTCTTGATGCTGGAAGTTCTGGGCCGCAACATAGCTGTTCCGTCGGTAATTCGTAGGGACATGCTCCACATTACCATTGCGTGTTGCATCAACCTAATGACGTTCACGTCTACCATGTACAGTTGCAGTACCTTGAGAATATACGAGTGCGGTAGTGAGTCGTACGCCTTCTTGTAGTCGAACTACGCCATGCTCGGGTTCCTCTGCCTTCCGGTGGCTTGACCCACAATGACTGCATCTATGATGACCTGATCCTCCTTGTAGCCTTGCGTGTTTTTTCTCCTCACTATTACCGAAAACGACAGCGCTATGTGCAGACTCGAAAGTTGGTCTATACTTTGCTGGATCAGCTGTATCTTAGTCCTTCAGCAGAAGATCTGTGACGCCCTTGTGATAATGAACTCTGCGTGGGGTCTTGTAACAGCATGTTTAAGCATCCCTCCATCCTCCTGTCGATTGTCATGAGCTCGTGAACAAAAATTGTGCATAATCGGTTTTCCCGAGTCACCTCACGTATACCCTAAGCGGATATAAGATTCCTCAGCAGTTCCCGGGTTGGGGTTTCAAGGAGGCTTCAAGGGCTTTCTCGAGAGCTTCGGGTTTCGAAAGGATTTCGAGCCGTTTCACAGAGTTTCATGGAATTTCTAGGAGTTTCAAGGTGCTTTACGGGGTTCTGTGGGGACTCCGCGGACTTCGGGGACTTTCAATGGAGCTTCAGGGGGTTTCAGTATGGATTCAAGGCATTTCATGGCGTTTCAGTGAGTTTCAGAAGATCTCAAAGGTCTTCAGAAGGCTTCCAGAGGGAAGTTTCAGGGAGGATTACGAGGGGATTACGGAAACCTCGGGAGGTTTTCAGAGGTGTGTCAGACCGGTTAAAAGCGTTTCGAAAGGATGCACTTCTAAAAGGCAATAACCGAAGACTGAGATCATTGACCTTGAAGCCTTGTGAAACAATCGTTGAATTTCCTGCTGAACGTTAAGTAAATCTAACCAACGGAAGGTTTGACTTTAAGTTTGTGGTCAAGGATTTCAAGAGTTGTGAAGTTGGGTGAACGTGGAGAAAAAGGGCATCAGGAGAGTTCTAATGAAGTTTACGGACTTCAAGGGTAATTTCAGCAGGGTTAAGAGGGTTTCAAGGCGATGTAGTGGGTTTCATGAGATTCTTATAGTGCTTTCTAGGAGTTTCAGGGCGGCTCCAGAAGGCTTTAGAGACATACGGATTCCCAGAGTTTCAAAAGGTTTTCCTTGGGGTTCTCAAGTGGAGATCTCAGGTGGCTTGAGACAAGGACATCGCGGGAGTATGAAAGCAGTATACAGGAGGGCCTTGGGAGGTGGGTTTATCAGGGCTTAAGAGAATCTTCAAAGCGTTATAATACATTTCAGTGCGTTTCAGTGGGTTTCCAAGAGGTTCCCGGATGTTTAAGAGCAATTCCGGGGGGTCTCAGAGAGTTTTATGGGGTTTCAAGGTGCTTCATCGGAATTCGAGAGGTTGAGGGTTTAGGAGGGGTTTCAGGTCGATTGAAGGTATTTAGAGAGCTTTTTGTAAGTGTTCGGTTTGTTAAATGGTTGTGATGAAGTGTTCTTTATGTGTTATGGTTCTATGTAGTGTAAAGGACAAGTAGACTTTGTGTTAGAGTTGTGGGCAGTTGTAGGAACCTCAAACGCTGCATACCTCCTTCCGAGCCCTAGTATGTCCTAGTGCTTCAATCGGCTGGACTTCGCAGCATTGTTGGTCGAAGACGTGTAGGTGGATCCATATCCAGTTGTAGCTGTATCCCAGAGCAATCCCAAGATGAGGAGATACACGACCAAACGTAGCCTGGAGAATTCGTGGTACAAGCAGCCATAAGGTGAAAGGAGGATGTGGCAAGGGAAAGGGGCCCCAAAGAGCTGCAAAAAGGTTGTATTAGACTGTAAGAATGAGGGGAAATGCTCTTCATGGAGCATTAGCAATAATGTGTGCACAGTGTCCAAGGAAACGAAATACGGTTCTTGAGAAGAGTTCCATTTCAACGAGTTTCAGGGCGATTTCAGGGAGCTTCTGGGTTTTCAGAGGGTTTCAGTGGGATGTATTTGAACCTATGTGAGTTTGTAATGCATTCGTAACACAGCGAGAGATCCCAAGCTGATCTTGTAGATTCAATGGTCCATACTCAAAGGAGTTCTTGGAGACTCTTAGCAGTCATTGAGCTCATCACTTGACCAAACATAATTGCATCAGGCTGGATGAGTATACTCTTTATGATTTTTTTTAAGTGCTTCAAATGATCACTAGTTACGCTTGTAGATCCACTGCTCCATACTCAAGGAAGTTCTTGGATACTCCTAGTTCGATAAGGTCTGTATGCCTCTCATCTTTCTACATTTTATACTCGCCTCAAATCTGTATTTCCTTAATATTTAACTTCTTGGTTGCTCCCTTGAATACGCCCATGAGCACCTTTGCACATACCTATGGTCCGAAATGTGCGCGCAATGATTCATTGTCCGGGGCAGTGCGGTGCCGTGAAGAGTTGGAATTCTGGCCACCACCGCACCACCCAGCCCAGCTCGCCCAGTCGAGGGTTCCCTCCTAGTCATCCTCCTCCCACGACGTCCATTGCTGGCTGGTCCGCCAGCGCTCGATGTGAATTGAATTATGAATTAGATTGCACGCTCCCCCCGAAGGAGGAAGGATTCTTCGGGGCGCGATCGCCGGTCGCGCAAATACTGCGTATTTGCATTCCTCGAGCGATCGATCCAAACGTCGTCCACGCTGGTGCGACAGTGTTGCTGCTCTACTCGAACTACTAAAAAGCGAAGCCAGCTGGACCGGCGATGACGACGACGACGACGACGACGTCGTCGACGACGATGGGGACCAGGACAGGCCTTTCTGCCTGTCCGCCTGGGGCTCCACGGAGTGGTGTGTGGTACACATTAATTGAGAATGGCACGATGCGATCATCGCTGCGAAAATAGAGATGACTTCAACGGAACGGGCGAGGGCTGCTTGAACGGTACTACTACACTACAGCAGCGGTCCAACAGCAGCAGCACCAGCAGCACCACTTTCGCACAATCGGGCGAATTCTGCATCAATTAAAATCAATAATATGCATTATCAATCAATTAGGGGTCTGATGCCGGTAGAATGGGGACCGTTGTTGTTGGTGCGCGGTGCTCGAGTCGGTGGACGCTTGCCACAGGGAAGATCTAGGGCAGTCTTCGCCATCTATATTGGTGGACTGTCGATTTGGCGCAGGCTATTTTAAGGCAAATGGAAGATGCGTGGTTGGTGGTGATGGAGCGACAGGAAGGGAACGACTTTCCACAAACGTGTACAACATGGTCCATGGAAGGGTGCACTACCGGAATACAAATCAGCTCCCGCACATCGGTGTGGAATTTTACGATGGGAAAACATGGTTTCGATTGGCTGGAACTGCTTGTCCGTTAACGTCAATTGTTTGCTGACTTTTGTTTTGGAGGAAAGTGTCATTGCTTTGAACTTGGTGCGGAATTTGATGACGCACATCAGTCTCTGGCATGTGTCCGGAAGTGGTGGTCATTTATAAGTGAGTTGGTACAGAAAGCAGAGGTAACCGTGGAAAAAACAACCGACTACTTTTGTCTTCTCCTCCTGGTTGTAAGGACGTGGCCAGTGCATACGCCTACTATATTGTAGTAGAATAGAGTGGAGTAGAGTAGAGTAGTGCTGAGTACAGTAAGTAACAGTTAAAGTAGAGAAGAGATGAGTAGAGTAGAGTAGAATAGAGTAGACTACAATAGACTGAAGCAGACCAGAGTTGACAAGAGTAGATTGGAGTAGAGAGCTTACCTTACAATTCACAGAACTGTAGATCGAGTCCCTCTTCGCCAGGGTGAAATATGGAAGGTCTTTCAGAGCCACCAAACAGTTGCAATCCTATATCGATGCTGTAATGGATTGGGCTTCGGCATATTCAGTATTGTAATTCGTTAAGCTGAGGTATCCAGCAGGTTATGGGTCCAGGTATAGCTAGTAGAATCAGGTCATTACGTCGGGGATGTAACACAGCAGTGTTAAGATTTGATCACAGGAGGCTGATCACTTTCTCAAAGACATGATAGAAACAATCCTTCAACTGTTGAGAACTATCTTGCCAACGTTCTCGGGGCAGCTCGTAGATCTACGAAAGTTGTTTACATCAATCACCATCTCCATAGCAACAGCACGCTACAGAACTGATCTGACAGTGACACATTTCAGCACTCTCAGATGATCAATCAACTGTACTATAAGTCATTTCAAAACCATCGCACAGAAACTCTGAAGATCATTAGAATAAAAAAAAAAGCCACAATATTCTAGCAGCGATCATCATCAGACAAGAAACACTGCCAGCCATTCAGACCTTCCAATCCTAGCAATAATAGAGTTAATAAACTATAGAGGACGAATGTCGCTGCTGTTCCCTTTGTTCTCGCTCGCAAACATGTCGGGTATCTATCTGTCAAACTGCATACTTTTTCGCTTTGACACTTATAGCCCGGCCTATCTCCGCCAGCAAGAGATGTTTCGGCAGCGACGCCAGCGACATTCTTCCTCTATAGTTTATTACCTCTATTCTAGCAATAGACATCGCTTCGCCGCGTCCATTTCGTTCCGGTATGATCAACCGTGAGACCGCACGGCGATCCTTCCAGAAATGGAAACCAAACCCGTCCGGATCGCTCCAAAAACCGCGCCATCCCTCGCTCCCGGTCGCTACACAGACGTGCAAAAATGCGTGCGAAACGGTTTCCACGGTGCGAGCAATCGCTGCATCAGCCGCTGTGCCGCCACCGCCGCTGCCTACTTGGATGGCCGAAGCGGCGGCCCCACGGTTAATGACAAATTCATGTTTGCCCCCACTTTTCCGCGCTCCTGTTTGTCCGATCGACCGACCGCCCCCACCCATCCGCATCACAATCGTATACGAGATCAGATGAGATTGTCCGCCGCCTGTGATCGCGTCGCGATCGGCGCGCGATATGATACAAGAAAGATCGATTAAGATGATCAACCGTTTGGCCGCCGAACGGTGGCGGCTGGCGGCTAGCAGCGGCGCCCGCTCTGTTGGGATCATTTCGAATCAGTTCTTCTTCGTGGTCGTGTTTTTGGTTCGCCGGATCGCGCGCGCAGAAAAATAAGAGTGATCGTGGGGTGGGAATTCTCGGGATCGTGGTGGAAATCGGTCGGTTCGGTATGTAGATGGTGCATATTTTTCGATTCGTTACGTTCCGGTTGTTGCCGTGCGCCGTGGTAGCAGCCGCCGCCGCTGCCGTCGCCATCGCCATCGCCTTTTCCAGATTTGATTGCTTTCCGATGTTAGTTTCGGTTTGGGAATGCCGGGATTCATTGGTTCTTCAGCCGTATCACACGACGGATTGTTAGCGTTTCTGGCATTCCACGATCGAAAACGATTCGTGTAGAGTGTCTTTAACTTAGAGTGGCGTCAATGTCAAAATTGGAACAAAGATCATGTGTCAAATTGCTGTCAAATCCATACAAACGCGCGTTCCAAACGAGCAGGAGACCTGTCAAAATCGGAACATGACGCCACTCTCCCTTCCAGTCACTCTAGATTCGTGGAATTCGAGCGGGGTGGTTGAGTAATAAGACGGCGTTATTACGACGGCGGAGAGAACTAGCCTTTGTGTGTACAGTTGTTTACAAACGAGACTGTCAACAGGCTCTTAAATAGTCTGGCAAGGGGGGAGACACTAGTTTCTTCAAGCCGAATTATCCGAATTATCCCAAAAAGCTCCGAAAAAAAACAAAAAACGGTTAACACCCATAAAAGTTTTGCGGCTTTTTCCAGGTTTTTCGCCTTTTTTCGGTTTGGAGGGATATTTTGGTTTGGGAAAACTAGTGTCTCCCCCCTGGTCAGACCATTTAAGAGCTCATTGACGTTATTACGACGGCGGAGAGGACTAGCCGTTTGACAGTTCCTCCATGTGTACAGTTGTTTACAAATGAGACTGTCAACAAGCTCTTAAATGGTCTGACAAGGGGGGAGACACTAGTTTCTTCAAGCAGAATTATCCCAAAAAACGCCGAAAAAACAAAAACCGGTTGACACCCGCAAAAGTTTTGCAGGTTTTACCGGGTTTTTCATCTTTTTTTTCGGTTTCTTTTAGATATTTCGGTTTAGGAAAACTAGTGTCTCCCCCTGATTAGACCATTAAAGAGCATTAACTTATAACTTTTTTGTAAACATGCCTTTTGACTTGAAGAACTGTTCAAATGTGCCAAGCACAGAACTGTATAAATGAACCAAGATCATTAAAGATCGGATTGCGATCATCATAAACATAGTTTCTTATGTCAATTTGAACATTGATAGTTGCAAACCACGTAATTGCTTTTTCCAATTAACATCCACTAAAATATGTGGCATTTCGGCTGGACGCATCCTACAAGAAATGTTTATCTCGCACCACTTATGGAAATAGACGCCAACCAGGAATGGTTGAGGCGACTGCACTAGGTTAAAAGCGCTGCATAAACTAGGCGACTTTATCACTTGACAAGCGGCAGTGCTCGGCGCCGCCGCCGCCCATAATCTGACATTTCCTTGACGCGCAGTCCCCACACACGCGGATCGACGCGTCGCGCCGTTGAACTTTAAATTGCTAAAAGTCAAACGCACCGCAATGAGCTGCTGCACTCTGGACTTGGAGAGACGAGTGCAGCAGTAAAATGCTAGATATGTGGACCCACATGGACGACGGTTATGTGTGTAAAATTGCACACTGCAGCAACTGACTCTACTAATCGAAGTGGGCGCCACGGCCCGGGCTGCCGCCATCTTTACGATCGCCTGGCGCCCCGTTTGACGTTTGGAGTAGCAGCGCCGCCGTACATCGGACAACGCGTTCATTCCAAAAGGATTACGACCTACAACTGTTAAATGTACGGAAATGTACACTGTGGTTACTGACGCCGGCGTCGCCATCACCGCGTACCAGATGCCTCCTCTTCTTGCCAGGCCATGGCCGCGGCAGTTCATTGCTTTTCGATCAAAATTTTAATGACCGCAACCGCCGCCGCTTGTCATCGCCTGCTTGGGGGCAGCCGTCCGACGGCGAGTAGTACTAGATTGCTTACTCGCGAGCAGTAATTTGTTGCCACGCTCCGTACCGTTTTGTTTGTGAGCGAGAAATTTAAATCATTGCACTCTTTGATGTTGGAACGATTGGAGGAACATCAAAGGAGCCATGGGGCCAGGGGGTACGCAGATGGAGGAACAGCTCGGCTGTCGCGCCATTGATGGTCCCATCGTCGCGTCGATCACGTCACACAGAAAAAAAAATCGCGATGAGTTCAGTGTTAATTGCCGAACCAATGTCGTCGTGCCGTTATGATGCAAACTGCCGACGTAGCTTGTAGGTAAAAATACGCTCACGCCTGGCTGGAGTCGCCATCAGGTTCGCCCTTTCACGACGACGAGCGCCATGAAATTAGACACTTTCTAACTGTTTTAGTCTGATGCAGTAGGTATAGCGCCCACGGAGGAAGCCCACTAAGTAGGCGCAGAAGAAATTGACAAATTTGAACCGCAACAAAACAGCAAAACCGACGACGACAACAACAACAACGACAGCGCTCGCAATGAAAGGGAAGAAGAATCGGAAAGAGCGCGCTCGAGTGGAGGTGGCGCTGCGGCTGTTCCGATTCGCAGACCGCGGGCCGATGATCGTGGCCGTCGGTCGTGTGGGATGATGCCGCCGCGGATGGATTCTCGCGGTCGCTTACACTTAACCTAGAAAAGGTGGCGTCGGAGCGTTAAGGCGGCGAAGAGTAGGCGTTTGCCAGCAGCAGAAGATGACAAGCGTGGCGCTGGCGACTGCCTGCCACCAGGTGTCACCTTCGTCGCGGTGCGATCGATTGTAATGATCGTCGCGTTAAGGGGCCTGCTTGGATGTTGGATGAAGTGATCGCTTGTTTCCGAGAAACACTCGTTTCACGATCTCCAGCGAGTGTGACGAAACAAAGGATGAATTCGCTAATAAGCGAGAATGCAGCGTTGAGGAATCGATCAACTTCCAGCTTCGATCGAAATTATTTTCATGTTCCAGTTCACCTTCCTGCATTTCGATCGGGGCGCTATCGTTTAGCAAGAAGATGCCAATTCTTGTCGATCGTTACTTGATCCATTCATAACATGTTTTGCGTAGTTTAGCACCAAGCTGTTAAACAGAGATGGCAAGCAAGTTTCTTAGCATTGAACTGTTGCGGTTGGACAGAATAGCTGGAGTCTGACTAAACATGAGATTCGTAAACGAATGTTTCGCGAAAACTCATTGCATTCACACAATTTGCCATGCATTTTTATAGTAAGAGCAAATCAATCGATTGAAAAAAACAGCCCTATCCAGACTTTTGGTTTAAATCACAAAATATAATCCAAGAGTGTATATTTCGACAATGATTTTTCATGAGGGCCTAACTGACTTGGTCGATTTCTCTTCGTCAACTCTCTCTTTCGCTAATAACTTGATCAAAACAAACAAAATCATTATTCTTTTTGTTTCTATAGCAACATGTAGTCGTCTTCTTCGCATTTCAATCAAAAAATCTTTGGAAAACTCAATAAACATACTGTGATAACACAAAGAGAGGATCGATGAAGAGAACTCGAAAATGTCAGTTAGGCTCAAATGAAAAATCAGTGTCGATTTATTCACTTTTTAACGTTTTTATTAGTCGTGGTTGAAAATACATAATTTTTAATTTTTAAATCTTTTGTCCCGCCCCTTGCTTATAACATATACTTTCGAGATATTTTCCTCCAGCGTGTATGTCAGATAGGAACATTTTTGAAACCCCAGTACGAAAAATGTCGAGTTCCATCACATCAAGGTCGACCTCAAATGTCAAAGCAGAATTATTTACCATTTTGCTTATTTCGAATTTTCTCATTATTCCTTTGTTTTTCGAGGTCGAGTTAAGTACAATTCCGATTAGAATACCGTGCTTGATCGTATTATTCAATGCAAGCGAGATTTCGTCTTAAAAACATTGAATGATGTTCGAATCGATCAACTCAATCAGATCAATTGGGCACCCACCCAAAAGACAGTTCAATTGTGGTGGGTACAGTAGACGTTCGATAAGTGCAACGTGTTTACCTTTCAGTTACCGAATGAAATTCGCTAACTGCAACTGCAACGACTGACAGCCGTCAAACAGTTGTCAATTTCTGTTGGGCGCAGTCAGAGTGCACTCAAAAACATCGCAATTCAGCTGTAGTGCATCCGAAAAACATCGCAACTCTGTTTTGACGTTTTGACAGATAGCGGTGCGATAACTGCAAAATTGTTGCAATCTTTTGACAGATGATCGAACTTTCGATCAACCAACCAATGACACAGTCTGTCAGACGTCAAATCGTTCGACCGCTAGGTATTTCCCTGAAAATAACTAGGCGAGATTAATATAAAAGTTCTTCAAATAAAACTGCAATGTACATTGAAGAAAGGTACTTGAGTCAATAAAATTATCGCCCGATTAATCATCACCCATTTCGGTAAATGTGCGAACGGCTTTCGCCATTATAAAACCTCGCACAGCTTCCAAGAAATGTCACCTAATGATGGTCATATTTCCCGCACGCGTTCCAAATTGGCATACTCCGTCGTCCACCGGGGGCCGTTCCGCCATAAAAATTGTCACGCAAAACGGGCCGGATTCGAGCGCAAACGTCAAATAACTGTCACCGCACCGGAACGCGAAATATCCGCGCGAATCCTCCAACGCAGCTCGTGCCAAATCCCGCCTAAGTGGTCGCCCCCACCGCTCGTCCACTGCCCGCCATCCCGCCACACGAATCCGCGAAACCGCGGCGAGCGAAGATTAGCAATTGTCACCCTCGAAATCGGATCCCATAAAAATGACCAACTTTATGGGTGCAATCTTCCATGACGGATCCCGCCGCGTCGCTCCGCGCTCTAGCAGCACCTGTCAAGCGTATGTCACTTGCTTCGCCGCACCTCGCCCGCCCAAGCTCGCCCGTTTCACCTTTCGCAGCAATATTATAGCGGGCGAATACGACAGACACCGCGACTTGTTATTTTTTTCTACTGGGGGAACCAATGGGAACGTTCGTTCGCCTGCTTCGCAATGATAATTAATTTAATTTTTATGCTTCCATGACTTAATCGTGCAAATCGCGTCGCACGGCAGAAGAGAGACAAAAAATCTCGAACTTCTACGCAGAATTCATAAATTAGATGGCAAGGCGGGGGTGTGCAGAAAGAACGGCACCTAATTCAATCGGAGTGACAGCTAGGGATGCCACGGAATGATCGATTTTTTGTGCAATCGATAAAAATGGTCATGGCTACCTAAGTCAAGTTTGATTTTTTAGTAGGAATCATTTGGTCTGATAAAATTAAGGGGGATGACACTAGTTTGCCAAGCCGAAATAGCCGAAATATAGGGAACTGCATTGTTTTGATCTTGTATTGGATTTTGACGTTTCTTGGCCTTGTTTTTTTTACAAAATTTCTGTAAGAGTGAAAGAGCAGGAGAGAATTTCATGCAATGCCTTATAAGACGGCATCCAGAAACTGACTTCGACTGTGGTAAACAAAAATGTCGATTCCGAATCCACATTTGAGACAACCCTAACCATTTCTGTGCAGCTTAGCAGGCGTTGATTCATTTCGGATCTCGCACACGCCGAATCCAGAAGAACCGGCGAAAATTTGCACACCCGAAATGTCATTTGACCTTTGGTCACCGTTCCGTGACAGCCGCAGCCGCCGCCACCGCCACCTGTTCGGAAAACTGCATAAAGATCGCGCACCTATGTTGGTTTGGTAGACAGATCGCGTGGTGGTCGTTAAGGCGACGCTTCTGGAATAGTTCGAGTTAGAATGTCGGAGTCAAGGCACACTGCGAGCGAGATATGGCGGTGTCATAATCTCCGACGGCGGTAAACGATCACAGACGATGATTTATAGCTGGTGTCCACCAAATAGAATATTATTTTCCTCTTCCTCGTTTTGGACCGTATAAATCACCGGTCTTGATCGTATCGGCAGGTCCTATCTACCTGGAATGCATTCCTTCCCCCGCCGAAAACCCGAAAAGTGCATTCTGGAAGCGGGCGGCGGCACGGCTATCAATCTCCATCCGATTAAGGTCGATGACAGTTGGGTAAACATGGGGCGGCCGATCGATCGATAGGCCCTCTTCCGGCGTTTCAAAAAATATTGGTGAAGCGACGCGGCGCGTTCTAATCTAATCGATCGGTAAACAACGCTGATGCGTAGATGCGTCGTCGATGTCACGATGGAATGCGCTCAGTCAACAGCAAGCACCCGCTTCGCTGCGCTGTCAGCCGCCGTCCGTCACCCGTCGCGTTGCATGCTGGAATCCGATCAACGATGGGGATTCATTCAAAGCCTACTGCGCTGTGCTGCGCGCGATGCTACTTTATGACGCGGGCCATTTTGCCACGGCTTATTTACGTTGATGAAACAAGAGTCGCTTTGTGTCGATCAATGAAGATTGTTTACACCAGCGGCTAGGGTAGCGCGCGGTCGCGGGCAGTCCGGCAGCCTGCCAGGGCAGGAGACGGGAATTCTGTTCCCGAACCGGTGTGTTTGTGTAAATGTATACAAAACATCCGACGGACGGTCGGACTGTGTGGCGAGTCGAGATCTAGTAGCCAGGAAGTTCAGCCGCCGCGCGAGCGTTGTTTGCGCTGACGTCGTTGGTTGATCGGCTTCTCGCCTACTTCTCGGAAGGTTCCTCGAATGGAGATTTATTTTGTAACATTCTTCTGCGGAGTTAGATCAGACATGGCGTCGTCAACGCACCACAGCACAGCATCCATCCATCGTGTTGTGCTCGTGGGAACAGGTAGTCGAGGCATTCGACGGACACGTACGTGCAAGATTGAGCGGTACAAACCGATCCGACCGGAGCCAACATGGCAGAGAAATTTTCCCTCGGTTCATTGTGTAAAGTTCTTCAAATTCTTCTTTCACTCGGCTTCACTTCTCCAGGCCTACTGCTGGGTTATTGTGCTACCATCTGTGTGGCGCACGGGGATCGGCGGGACGAGGTAGATTGGAATTTAAGAATGAACTCGGCCAGACCAATAGCCGCCTGCTTTGATGCGCTCGTAAGAACTAGAGAGACCTGTAGTCGTCATCTTTTCCTGCCTCTTCGGGTTTCTATCTTCTCTTCCCTCGCTCAGCCCACACACCTTTTTTCGGTATTTACACGACACTTTTATGGCTCCGAAAGGCTCCGACGAGGTACCAGAGTGCGTGTGTGTGAATGAGAAGTGAACAACTGCCGGAGATAATCGGGGAACCGATCGATCCCATGGAAAGCCGTAAAAATTGCTGTGCTTTCAATCGCCCACCCTGGCAGCCGAAAGCCGTGGGTTCGTGTACGTTCGTTCATTCGTCCGTATCCGCCGTCGTCTCGAAACGAATGAAAATTAATCATATTTCTTAATTTTCCCTTCTCCCTACACAGCGCTGATTAGCGCAGTTCGAACGGAGAGCGTCGCCTACTTGGCCGCCCAAAGGCATTGATTAATTGCGGCCGATTTAAATTGAATTTACACCTCTCCTCGAGCCTGTTCCGATTCGAGGGTGAGCGGAAGAAGACGAGGAACCCGGCCGGGCGCTCTACCCTCCTGATGGATGATGAGCTCTTTTGGACGGTGACGGATGGGTGTTCCAGCGCAGCGAGGTACGGATCGATGTCTCCCGTGGTGCGCCGGCAATTATGGCAGATTTGGTTTCGGAAGAGCTCTGCTCCAACAATCGCCGGATGAGTCATTGCTGATGAAGAGTTGGCGGCAACGATTGTAGCCTCCCACGACTCGGAATGATTTCGAGAGATATTTGAGACCACAGTATACATAGTAGGTGGCTCTGCGGCGAGGCGCAGATCGTTGTTCCAAAAC
Source organism: Aedes albopictus (assembly GCF_035046485.1). NCBI lineage: Eukaryota > Metazoa > Arthropoda > Insecta > Diptera > Culicidae > Aedes > Aedes albopictus. The sequence continues at coordinate 69,599 of NW_026917831.1, forward strand.
GGGTTGCTTTGTTTTGAATGGATCGGGCGAAGTTGGCATCCAATTTCGCTGGTTGATTTGGTGGTGCGGAGGAGTAATCAAGTTTGGAACAACCCAAAAGACTGTCAAGCCGGTTCGGACGTTGGTTGGGAACTTCTTCACGATTGATGGTTCATTATTTCTTTGCAACAGGAAGAGAACAGGACCTACCTTTTCGATTCCATGGCTGGAAACAGCGAAAAATTGACGCTGCTCGGTTGGAAACAACATTGGCTTGGGATGACCATCAAAACAAACTGCTTTTAACAGTGATCTGTCATTTTGTAACACTTTCAACCGAATTTACCCAAACAGTGACTACAATTTACACACCCACTAACGCTTTGTTTTCTCTCTCCCTCTTCCAGAATGTGTATTCGGCAAAACGTTACGTGAACTAGGATCCACATGGTTCGCCGACTTGGGACCCCCATTCGGCGTCATGTACTGCATAAAATGTGAATGTGTACCGGTAAGTATCGTCGTTTTTGGATCCCGGCTAAGTCCTAGCGCACCTAAACCACGCAAAACCAGTTCCGCAGGTCTCTCGGCCGGTGGTATCGCCATCTAGATCAGCGCGACGTTAGAGCTCTAGCGGGCGCCTCGCTTCCATGCCAATAAAACCATTCAAAGCGCGATCATCGCGATTCAAGCGCATACGGCTCTCGACTCGATCGTCCTATGTGAGTGTCAAAACTGCTGTCCACGAACGATCAATCACCCCTCGATCGTTCGTTGGTGGTTGCTCTCGCCGGTCGAGCGTTCCAAACCCTGATGCCTGATGGCAGCAGCAGCAGAAGCCATCAGTTTTAATTCCTTTTTTATTTATATTTTTTGCAAACTAATTGTCGCCACTGTCGTCATGGCGCTGTAGCAGCCGCAGCAGCAACCATAGCCGTAAACACCTTCGCCGAGCGCATAGTAGGCTATGGCTATGGTGGTAGGCGCCTCCGCTCGTTGTTCAGCGCTCAATGAAGCGCACAACGGCGGCGATGATGACGACGGGGCACGAGCTTATCAAAACAACCCGCAATCGCGGCGTTATCGCACCCTGTTTTTTTCGTTATCACCAACAACTCTTCTGGCACTACCTACTACTGGTCTGGATGGAGGAGGCAGGTGATGGCGACAAGGCGCGCGCGGAAGGCACACAAATAGAAAACAAGAGAGTCTGGCCACGGACTTGATTGTTTGATTCGCGTGAAAAGGGAAGCTTATTGTTTTAAGTTTTTCTTAGAATTTTGATGGATTTTGTTTCTTTTTTCCTGAGTTTTTGGTCATATGACAGTAATCTGACAGGACTAGGTGAGCACTGTGTAGCAGTTCAAAGAAAACTTGTCGGTTGATTGATTTTACCATGGCCAAGTCTCAGCTTCCAGTCCTTGGGCCAACCGTTTCGTAGACGTCCAGTTTAGTTTGTTTGGCTTACTAAACATTCGGCCCAAGACTGAAGCTCACGTCCAGAAATCGCCACGTACCTCAACGAATCCATAATGCTACGGTACATCGTACCGTCTTCCTTAAGCTCACTCTCCTAGCTGTCCTTCGGGTATCCCTGGTCCATAGGTGTCTTGGCCGTCTTTTCCTGCCAGCTGAACAATGAGTTTTTCTTTATACGACTTCACACTCAGGCTGTAGATACCAACACTTCAAAGATACTTCAACACATCTCTGGAACTTTCAATTCCTGCATGTCGTACTTGACTTCAGGCCATAGATACTGTGACGCAGGTGACAAACATTCTCCTCTCAACGCATATATGTACAGTTCCTCGTCGAGATCCCCATAGATGTAGACTACCTCAACATCCAGATGCCTCAAACGCAAAACTCCCTGCCTCCTCAGTGCTCATGCCGTGTTACTGTCTGTATCCCGGCACCACAAGCTATGCCTTGAACCACTACCAACCAAAGACTGTGCTTGAACCTTACAACTTTGCTCAATTCATTCCACTTTGCTTCGAATACCCAGCAGCGACCACCGATTGGTGTCTTCCCTTGAGATAGTTCACACAGTTCCTAAGTACCGTTTCGCATGAGCAACTGGAACTAGCGCTTGGGCAACTCTCTACGATTCCGTCGCGTCGGCTGCCTGCACGCCGAAACGCTCTCCGAGTCAATGTTTCATTTATCCAATTCACTTTTATCATCAAGAGGATCATCCATCAAATGCGGGAATCACTCACGCCAAAGCAATATTCAGTCTCCCTTTGTTAACTCTCCGGCTTAGGACACTCATTTTCTTCGGTCTCTGCGCCGCTTCCTTGCTCGCTTCAGCATTCGGTGGTGCAGTACGCTTTGGAATATCGTCAGGAATCCACTGGAGCACTTCTTGACGGAATCGCATCGCGCGGCCTTCTCCGGAGACGCTGCTTCACCTTCCGCTCCATAAATTTCGCATCACGGCTCACAGTAACCTTCTCCTTAGCTAGATCCACAAACTGATATGCCTTATGCTACTCCGAGTATCCGATGAAAGTATGCTCCTGCGCCGTGCTATCCATAACTTCTTTCGCTTCACGTCGGGAGTACGTGCCTACTCCTTGCAACCATACACCTTCAGATGATCCAACTTCGGAATGACGTCTACTGACATACTGTCACTGTCAGCGTCGCTGCACCCTAGAGCTTCTGATCCAGCATTTTATCCAGGAGCATCGTTCGAGCTATCTCTTGATGATATCTGTTACGCTGTTCTGTTGGGGCAAATACGGTATACTTAACTGCATACGAATCATTTCCTTTGCGAAGAAACTTCGTAGATTTCCGTTCGAAAACCTCCCGTCACCTTGTAGCTTCAGCTTGCAAAAACGTTTTGGCGATCTTCAGCTGGTACAAACTTCCCGAACAGACTCCTTTGGTGATCGCAAACCACCGTTAATCCTTTGGAGGCCAACTTCGCCACAGAAAGCAATCCACGGGACAATGACGGTACGTGGAGAACATTCGTGAGCCTGATCTTCATCGTACCATCACGTTCATCAACACCGTACACCTTACCTTCGCCGCAACCAGCCGACCCTTGTGGTCTCAAACGGTCCGTCATTGTCTCGCTTGGTTGTTTCCACTTGTTTCGGATAGCCTGTGGATCATTCGGCAGCTCTTCTAGCACCCAGGTTTTATTGCATTTCAGAACTTCAATCTTCTGCTGCATACCATCTATCCAGTGGTCACGATCCGGCCGTTTCAGTGCTTCACTGTACGAAGTTGGATCACCCATATCTTCCGACTGTATTTCTCCTCCACGTTCATCGCGGATTATCTGTTGTGAAACGTTATACTACGAAGATTCTGGCTTTCTCAGTCTAGGGAATCCAAACGATTGAATTTGCATTGGCTAAATAAATCAGGCCGAAACGTCGGGCAATGCAAGTTTAATCGTTTGGATTCCCGAGACTGAGAAAGCCAGAATCTTCGTAACAAATCATTTCCAGTCGAAAACCTTTAGCAAAAACATTATACTTGCCTGGAGGACGGCACTTTCGATCGCTGCGCCTGAATCCATGCTCTAGGACAGCTGGGTTTACAGGGCGCCTTCGAAGTCGTTAACAGATGAACTTTAGATGAACTACTCTCTGCCAGAGCCGTTGTTCCTCCCGAAGTTGATTCATCACTTGCTTTGCTTCTTCCAATTCGTGCAAATTGCGAACTGGTACCTCTTTTACCAATTCCGGAAATTTGATCTCAATGAATTCGACCGGATCCTTCCGTGCTCTGAACTCGCTGTGCTCCTCTTTGACATGATTGATGTCCTTGTTGATGTTTCTCTTCGGATCGCATACTCGAAACCCATTGGTATCCTCAGCGTAGTCCATGAAAACGCACTTGTCGGATTCCGGGTCAAGCTTCCTTTGCTTCTGCTTCGGTTGATGAACCATCGCTGCTGCATCGAATATCCTCAAATGATCCAGTTGCGGCTTCCTACCTGTCCACGCTTCTTCCAATGCTCTTGTTGGACTGCGGTTGAAAAGTTACAGCACTGTGTTCTCCGCCTTCGCCCAGAATCTTTTTGGTTAGATTCACGTCATTCAGCATGATCCTCACTCTATCTATTATGGAGCGGTTCATCCGCTCGACTACTCCATTTTGTTCTGGAGTGTATGGATATCTTCTGATGTCGTACAACATGTCGAGTCTTTCTTCCCTTCCAAGCAACACACATGATCACAAAACAGTGACGGCAGCGTATGTAACGGTTGCGCAGTAAGTCACAGTGACTTTTGTGCAACCCTCGTAGATCACCACTTCCCTTGTAACATCTTCGATGAAGCTCATGAAGTATCGGTTGCCTCCGGCTCCGATCGAATAAGGCGAAGCGCTTGGGCGAGTTCTACAGGAAGAATTGAATCGTCTCACAATACACCGCAAGCTACACACCACAGCAGGATGGAGTTGCGGAGTGCAAAAACTGGACGATTGTGGAAATCGTCCACGCTGCAAGCTACTCGATGCGGAAATGGTTTACCATTTCTGGGCAGAAACAGCCAACACGGTGGTACTTTTGCAGAACATGCTGCCGTCTCGATCGATAGAGAAGACTCCTCATGAACTCTGGTTTGGCAAGAAAGCAGACTACGGACATCTTCGGATTTGCAGCGTTCGTCCAGCTAACGAAGCTGGAACCGAAAGCAATCAAACTATCGTTTTTCGGTTACTCGGATCACCACAAAGCCTTCCGTTTTACCAATCATTAACGAACAACATTGTGATCAGCCGAGATGCACTTTTTGTCGAAGAAGAAGGAGCAGCAGCTACAAAGAGAGGTCAACCATCTCCAACAGCCGTGCAATACGAGTCGATGATACCGCACGAGACACTCGAAGAAGCCGAAGAATATAAAGATGAAAGCGATGATGAAGGCACATTTGAGGATGAGGCTAAGCCAGCGGATTCCGATTTAAGCCTGTATGATTCAACCCGTGAAGTAGAAGAAGAAGAGGTGAATGACGATGAAGTTGTAACGCTCCGGAGATCAAGTTGGAGCACGAAATGCATAGCGCGTACCGTAAAACGACGGGTATGGTACAAAAAGCGATCCTGGAGCCGAGAACCTACAGAGAAGCCATCGAGAGCCCAAAAGCGGAACAATGGATAGCGGCAATACACGAAGAGATGAAGTCGCATGCCAAGAACCGTACTTGGTGACAACTTTGTCGTGGGATCAAAATGGATTTTTCAAGCGAAAACTGGACGGAGACGAAAACAACGTACGCTACAAAGCCCGACTAGTAGCACGAGGCTGCTCGCACATGTACGTGACGGATTTTGATGAAGTGTTCGCGCCAGTAGTGGTCTGTCAAATCACCTTCAAGAAGCTGCAAGTACGCCAATGTCAAAACTGCTTACCTGTTTGAAGAAATGGAGGAGACCGTTCACATCAAGTT
>NW_026917832.1:0-6983 GCF_035046485.1 Aedes albopictus
GAGGCATTACGGAAGCGTTACGGAGGAGTTTTCGGGGTGTTCGGAGCCTCTCAGGTGCGTTACATGAGGTCCGAGGGGGTTTATGGGGGTTTTCGGAGGCATTTCAAGACGTTTCAGAGCATTTTCTGCGGAATTCAGAGGCATTACGGAGGAGTTTTTGGAGGATTTAAAGCCTCTCAGGTGCGTTACATGTTTCAGATCATTTTCGGCGTGATTCAGAGGCGTTACGGAAGCGTTAAAAAGGCCCCGCTAACCTCTTGCAACGCCCTTTAAAGGCTCCTGAGATCCCTTGAATTTCCCCTAAAGCCCCTTAGAACGCCCCTGAAACCCACTTAATACTATTTAAATACCCCAGAATTCCCCGTAATCCCATGAAAACACCAAAAAATCTTGACAGAACACCCTAAAAGGCTCCTCAAATCCCCCGAAACCACCCCTTAAAACGCCCCTGAAGTCCCTTGGAACCCCCTTTTTGGACTCTCTGAGAACTTTCTGGAAACCCCCTTAGCCCCACCTGAACTGCCCAGGAGCAAGACCTGTTCTCGCGAACTAGATTCTCCCAAACTTAATTTATGCATAAATTTCCCTCTTTTTATGCCTTTTTTTTATTTATGCACATTTTTAATTTATGCAGTCCCAGCCATGTGCATAAAAAGAGGTTCCAGTGTATTAACGAGATTTTTAGCCCAAGGCTAGTTCATCTCGGGACCCACGCTTGACTTCCCTTCCTAAGGAAGAACTTACATTTTGCGAGATTGTCGGGAGTGGGATTCGATCCCAGGTCTTCGGCGATGTAGGCAAGTGTGCATCACACCGCTCCAACAGGAATTTCATATAACAAAATTGTTTAAAGAATTGTTGAAAGAAGGTGTGAAATTAATTTTGTTTTTTAATTTTGTTTTAATTCCTCGAAACAATTGCTTAAATCATTCTCAGAAAAAATCCCCGGGAGAATTCCTGGGGGAAATCATCAACAAAAAACTTGAAGGATTTTTGAAGGAATTCGTGAAAAAGTCCTGGATGAATGTGAGAAAACCTTGTGGATTGTTTTGAGAAATCTTGGGAGAATAATTGAAGTGCTAAGTTAAATCTGTGTCTTCTGTGTCTTCTGTGTCTTCTGTGTCTTCTGTGTCTTCTGTGTCTTCTGTGTCTTCTGTGTCTTCTGTGTCTTCTGTGTCTTCTGTGTCTTCTGTGTCTTCTGTGTCTTCTGTGTCTTCTGTGTCTTCTGTGTCTTCTGTGTCTTCTGTGTCTTCTGTGTCTTCTGTGTCTTCTGTGTCTTCTGTGTCTTCTGTGTCTTCTGTGTCTTCTGTGTCTTCTGTGTCTTCTGTGTCTTCTGTGTCTTCTGTGTCTTCTGTGTCTTCTGTGTCTTCTGTGTCTTCTGTGTCTTCTGTGTCTTCTGTGTCTTCTGTGTCTTCTGTGTCTTCTGTGTCTTCTGTGTCTTCTGTGTCTTCTGTGTCTTCTGTGTCTTCTGTGTCTTCTGTGTCTTCTGTGTCTTCTGTGTCTTCTGTGTCTTCTGTGTCTTCTGTGTCTTCTGTGTCTTCTGTGTCTTCTGTGTCTTCTGTGTCTTCTGTGTCTTCTGTGTCTTCTGTGTCTTCTGTGTCTTCTGTGTCTTCTGTGTCTTCTGTGTCTTCTGTGTCTTCTGTGTCTTCTGTGTCTTCTGTGTCTTCTGTGTCTTCTGTGTCTTCTGTGTCTTCTGTGTCTTCTGTGTCTTCTGTGTCTTGTTCTTCTGTTTCTTCTGTGTCTTCTGTGTCTTCTGTGTCTTCTGTGTCTTCTGTGTCTTCTGTGTCTTCTGTGTCTTCTGTGTCTTCTGTGTCTTCTGTGTCTTCTGTGTCTTCTGTGTCTTCTGTGTCTTCTGTGTCTTCTGTGTCTTCTGTGTCTTCTGTGTCTTCTGTGTCTTCTGTGTCTTCTGTGTCTTCTGTCTCTGTGTCTTCTGTGTCTTCTGTGTCTTCTGTGTCTTCTGTGTCTTCTGTTTCTTCTGTGTCTTCTGTGTCTTCTGTGTCTTCTGTGTCTTCTGTGTCTTCTGTGTCTTCTGTGTCTTCTGTGTCTTCTGTGTCTTCTGTGTCTTCTGTGTCTTCTGTGTCTTCTGTGTCTTCTGTGTCTTCTGTGTCTTCTGTGTCTTCTGTGTCTTCTGTGTCTTCTGTGTCTTCTGTGTCTTCTGTGTCCTTCTGTGTCTTCTGTGTCTTCTGTGTCTTCTGTGTCTTCTGTGTCTTCTGTGTCTTCTGTTGTCTTCTGTGTCTTCTGTGTCTTCTGTGTCTTCTGTTTCTTCTGTTTCTTCTGTGTCTTCTGTGTCTTCTGTGTCTTCTGTGTCTTCTGTGTCTTCTGTGTCTTCTGTGTCTTCTGTGTCTTCTGTGTCTTCTGTGTCTTCTGTGTCTTCTGTGTCTTCTGTGTCTTCTGTGTCTTCTGTGTCTTCTGTGTCTTCTGTGTCTTCTGTGTCTTCTGTGTCTTCTGTGTCTTCTGTGTCTTCTGTGTCTTCTGTGTCTTCTGTGTCTTCTGTTTCTTCTGTGTCTTCTGTGTCTTCTGTGTCTTCTGTGTCTTCTGTTTCTTCTGTGTCTTCTGTGTCTTCTGTGTCTTCTGTGTCTTCTGTGTCTTCTGTGTCTTCTGTGTCTTCTGTGTCTTCTGTGTCTTCTGTGTCTTCTGTGTCTTCTGTGTCTTCTGTGTCTTCTGTGTCTTCTGTTGTCTTCTGTGTCTTCTGTGTCTTCTGTGTCTTCTGTGTCTTCTGTGTCTTCTGTGTCTTCTGTGTCTTCTGTGTCTTCTGTGTCTTCTGTGTCTTCTGTGTCTTCTGTGTCTTCTGTGTCTTCTGTGTCTTCTGTGTCTTCTGTGTCTTCTGTGTCTTCTGTGTCTTCTGTGTCTTCTGTGTCTTCTGTGTCTTCTGTGTCTTCTGTGTCTTCTGTGTCTTCTGTGTCTTCTGTGTCTTCTGTGTCTTCTGTGTCTTCTGTGTCTTCTGTGTCTTCTGTGTCTTCTGTGTCTTCTGTGTCTTCTGTGTCTTCTGTGTCTTCTGTGTCTTCTGTGTCTTCTGTTTCTTCTGTGTCTTCTGTGTCTTCTGTGTCTTCTGTGTCTTCTGTGTCTTCTGTGTCTTCTGTGTCTCTTCTGTGTCTTCTGTGTCTTCTGTGTCTTCTGTGTCTTCTGTGTCTTCTGTGTCTTCTGTGTCTTCTGTGTCTTCTGTGTCTTCTGTGTCTTCTGTGTCTTCTGTGTCTTCTGTGTCTTCTGTGTCTTCTGTGTCTTCTGTGTCTTCTGTGTCTTCTGTGTCTTCTGTGTCTTCTGTGTCTTCTGTGTCTTCTGTGTCTTCTGTGTCTTCTGTGTCTTCTGTGTCTTCTGTGTCTTCTGTGTCTTCTGTGTCTTCTGTGTCTTCTGTGTCTTCTGTGTCTTCTGTGTCTTCTGTGTCTTCTGTGTCTTCTGTGTCTTCTGTGTCTTCTGTGTCTTCTGTGTCTTCTGTGTCTTCTGTGTCTTGTCTTCTGTGTCTTCTGTGTCTTCTGTGTCTTCTGTGTCTTCTGTGTCTTCTGTGTCTTCTGTGTCTTCTGTGTCTTCTGTGTCTTCTGTGTCTTCTGTGTCTTCTGTGTCTTCTGTGTCTTCTGTGTCTTCTGTGTCTTCTGTGTCTTCTGTGTCTTCTGTGTCTTCTGTGTCTTCTGTGTCTTCTGTGTCTTCTGTGTCTTCTGTGTCTTCTGTGTCTTCTGTGTCTTCTGTGTCTTCTGTGTCTTCTGTGTCTTCTGTGTCTTCTGTGTCTTCTGTGTCTTCTGTGTCTTCTGTGTCTTCTGTGTCTTCTGTGTCTTCTGTGTCTTCTGTGTCTTCTGTGTCTTCTGTGTCTTCTGTGTCTTCTGTGTCTTCTGTGTCTTCTGTGTCTTCTGTGTCTTCTGTGTCTTCTGTGTCTTCTGTGTCTTCTGTGTCTTCTGTGTCTTCTGTGTCTTCTGTGTCTTCTGTGTCTTCTGTGTCTTCTGTGTCTTCTGTGTCTTCTGTGTCTTCTGTGTCTTCTGTGTCTTCTGTGTCTTCTGTGTCTTCTGTGTCTTCTGTGTCTTCTGTGTCTTCTGTGTCTTCTGTGTCTTCTGTGTCTTCTGTGTCTTCTGTGTCTTCTGTGTCTTCTGTGTCTTCTGTGTCTTCTGTGTCTTCTGTGTCTTCTGTGTCTTCTGTGTCTTCTGTGTCTTCTGTGTCTTCTGTGTCTTCTGTGTCTTCTGTGTCTTCTGTGTCTTCTGTGTCTTCTGTGTCTTCTGTGTCTTCTGTGTCTTCTGTGTCTTCTGTGTCTTCTGTGTCTTCTGTGTCTTCTGTGTCTTCTGTGTCTTCTGTGTCTTCTGTGTCTTCTGTGTCTTCTGTGTCTTCTGTGTCTTCTGTGTCTTCTGTGTCTTCTGTGTCTTCTGTGTCTTCTGTGTCTTCTGTGTCTTCTGTGTCTTCTGTGTCTTCTGTGTCTTCTGTGTCTTCTGTGTCTTCTGTGTCTTCTGTGTCTTCTGTGTCTTCTGTGTCTTCTGTGTCTTCTGTGTCTTCTGTGTCTTCTGTGTCTTCTGTGTCTTCTGTGTCTTCTGTGTCTTCTGTGTCTTCTGTGTCTTCTGTGTCTTCTGTGTCTTCTGTGTCTTCTGTGTCTTCTGTGTCTTCTGTGTCTTCTGTGTCTTCTGTGTCTTCTGTGTCTTCTGTGTCTTCTGTGTCTTCTGTGTCTTCTGTGTCTTCTGTGTCTTCTGTGTCTTCTGTGTCTTCTGTGTCTTCTGTGTCTTCTGTGTCTTCTGTGTCTTCTGTGTCTTCTGTGTCTTCTGTGTCTTCTGTGTCTTCTGTGTCTTCTGTGTCTTCTGTGTCTTCTGTGTCTTCTGTGTCTTCTGTGTCTTCTGTGTCTTCTGTGTCTTCTGTGTCTTCTGTGTCTTCTGTGTCTTCTGTGTCTTCTGTGTCTTCTGTGTCTTCTGTGTCTTCTGTGTCTTCTGTGTCTTCTGTGTCTTCTGTGTCTTCTGTGTCTTCTGTGTCTTCTGTGTCTTCTGTGTCTTCTGTGTCTTCTGTGTCTTCTGTGTCTTCTGTGTCTTCTGTGTCTTCTGTGTCTTCTGTGTCTTCTGTGTCTTCTGTGTCTTCTGTGTCTTCTGTGTCTTCTGTGTCTTCTGTGTCTTCTGTGTCTTCTGTGTCTTCTGTGTCTTCTGTGTCTTCTGTGTCTTCTGTGTCTTCTGTGTCTTCTGTGTCTTCTGTGTCTTCTGTGTCTTCTGTGTCTTCTGTGTCTTCTGTGTCTTCTGTGTCTTCTGTGTCTTCTGTGTCTTCTGTGTCTTCTGTGTCTTCTGTGTCTTCTGTGTCTTCTGTGTCTTCTGTGTCTTCTGTGTCTTCTGTGTCTTCTGTGTCTTCTGTGTCTTCTGTGTCTTCTGTGTCTTCTGTGTCTTCTGTGTCTTCTGTGTCTTCTGTGTCTTCTGTGTCTTCTGTGTCTTCTGTGTCTTCTGTGTCTTCTGTGTCTTCTGTGTCTTCTGTGTCTTCTGTGTCTTCTGTGTCTTCTGTGTCTTCTGTGTCTTCTGTGTCTTCTGTGTCTTCTGTGTCTTCTGTGTCTTCTGTGTCTTCTGTGTCTTCTGTGTCTTCTGTGTCTTCTGTGTCTTCTGTGTCTTCTGTGTCTTCTGTGTCTTCTGTGTCTTCTGTGTCTTCTGTGTCTTCTGTGTCTTCTGTGTCTTCTGTGTCTTCTGTGTCTTCTGTGTCTTCTGTGTCTTCTGTGTCTTCTGTGTCTTCTGTGTCTTCTGTGTCTTCTGTGTCTTCTGTGTCTTCTGTGTCTTCTGTGTCTTCTGTGTCTTCTGTGTCTTCTGTGTCTTCTGTGTCTTCTGTGTCTTCTGTGTCTTCTGTGTCTTCTGTGTCTTCTGTGTCTTCTGTGTCTTCTGTGTCTTCTGTGTCTTCTGTGTCTTCTGTGTCTTCTGTGTCTTCTGTGTCTTCTGTGTCTTCTGTGTCTTCTGTGTCTTCTGTGTCTTCTGTGTCTTCTGTGTCTTCTGTGTCTTCTGTGTCTTCTGTGTCTTCTGTGTCTTCTGTGTCTTCTGTGTCTTCTGTGTCTTCTGTGTCTTCTGTGTCTTCTGTGTCTTCTGTGTCTTCTGTGTCTTCTGTGTCTTCTGTGTCTTCTGTGTCTTCTGTGTCTTCTGTGTCTTCTGTGTCTTCTGTGTCTTCTGTGTCTTCTGTGTCTTCTGTGTCTTCTGTGTCTTCTGTGTCTTCTGTGTCTTCTGTGTCTTCTGTGTCTTCTGTGTCTTCTGTGTCTTCTGTGTCTTCTGTGTCTTCTGTGTCTTCTGTGTCTTCTGTGTCTTCTGTGTCTTCTGTGTCTTCTGTGTCTTCTGTGTCTTCTGTGTCTTCTGTGTCTTCTGTGTCTTCTGTGTCTTCTGTGTCTTCTGTGTCTTCTGTGTCTTCTGTGTCTTCTGTGTCTTCTGTGTCTTCTGTGTCTTCTGTGTCTTCTGTGTCTTCTGTGTCTTCTGTGTCTTCTGTGTCTTCTGTGTCTTCTGTGTCTTCTGTGTCTTCTGTGTCTTCTGTGTCTTCTGTGTCTTCTGTGTCTTCTGTGTCTTCTGTGTCTTCTGTGTCTTCTGTGTCTTCTGTGTCTTCTGTGTCTTCTGTGTCTTCTGTGTCTTCTGTGTCTTCTGTGTCTTCTGTGTCTTCTGTGTCTTCTGTGTCTTCTGTGTCTTCTGTGTCTTCTGTGTCTTCTGTGTCTTCTGTGTCTTCTGTGTCTTCTGTGTCTTCTGTGTCTTCTGTGTCTTCTGTGTCTTCTGTGTCTTCTGTGTCTTCTGTGTCTTCTGTGTCTTCTGTGTCTTCTGTGTCTTCTGTGTCTTCTGTGTCTTCTGTGTCTTCTGTGTCTTCTGTGTCTTCTGTGTCTTCTGTGTCTTCTGTGTCTTCTGTGTCTTCTGTGTCTTCTGTGTCTTCTGTGTCTTCTGTGTCTTCTGTGTCTTCTGTGTCTTCTGTGTCTTCTGTGTCTTCTGTGTCTTCTGTGTCTTCTGTGTCTTCTGTGTCTTCTGTGTCTTCTGTGTCTTCTGTGTCTTCTGTGTCTTCTGTGTCTTCTGTGTCTTCTGTGTCTTCTG
>NW_026917833.1:0-6943 GCF_035046485.1 Aedes albopictus
AAAGTTACACATTACCTGAGGAAAGAATAAAGCATGTTCACACGAATTAATGCTGCGTGGTCAATTCGAGCCGCGCATGGGGTGTTAGATGACATCGGCCGGTCAGGTAACCAAAAGTCGGCACGTTGTCGTTAAGCTAAGCATAATTCATTATTTCTCGTGGGAAATAATAAATTTGCGATGCAGCAAAAGATGTTGTGGAAAATTCCACTACATTCTCTCCGGAATCCTGGAAGGATTCTCTCCGGAATCCTGGAAGGATTCTCTCCGGAATCCTGGAAGGATTCTCTCCGGAATCCTGGAAGGATTCTCTCCGGAATCCTGGAAGGATTCTCTCCGGAATCCTGGAAGGATTCTCTCCGGAATCCTGGAAGGATTCTCTCCGGAATCCTGGAAGGATTCTCTCCGGAATCCTGGAAGGATTCTCTCCGGAATCCTGGAAGGATTCTCTCCGGAATCCTGGAAGGATTCTCTCCGGAATCCTGGAAGGATTCTCTCCGGAATCCTGGAAGGATTCTCTCCGGAATCCTGGAAGGATTCTCTCCCGAATCCTGAAAGGATTCTCTCCCGAATCCTGGAAGGATTCTCTCCCGAATCCTGGAAGGATTCTCTCCCGAATCCTGGAAGGATTCTCTCCCGAATCCTGGAAGGATTCTCTCCCGAATCCTGGAAGGATTCTCTCCCGAATCCTGGAAGGATTCTCTCCCGAATCCTGGAAGGATTCTCTCCCGAATCCTGGAAGGATTCTCTCCCGAATCCTGGAAGGATTCTCTCCCGAATCCTGGAAGGATTCTCTCCCGAATCCTGGAAGGATTCTCTCCCGAATCCTGGAAGGATTCTCTCCCGAATCCTGGAAGGATTCTCTCCCGAATCCTGGAAGGATTCTCTCCCGAATCCTGGAAGGATTCTCTCCCGAATCCTGGAAGGATTCTCTCCGGAATCCTGGAAGGATTCTCTCCGGAATCCTGGAAGGATTCTCTCCGGAATCCTGGAAGGATTCTCTCCGGAATCCTGGAAGGATTCTCTCCGGAATCCTGGAAGGATTCTCTCCGGAATCCTGGAAGGATTCTCTCCGGAATCCTGGAAGGATTCTCTCCGGAATCCTGGAAGGATTCTCTCCGGAATCCTGGAAGGATTCTCTCCGGAATCCTGGAAGGATTCTCTCCGGAATCCTGGAAGGATTCTCTCCGGAATCCTGGAAGGATTCTCTCCGGAATCCTGGAAGGATTCTCTCCGGAATCCTGGAAGGATTCTCTCCGGAATCCTGGAAGGATTCTCTCCGGAATCCTGGAAGGATTCTCTCCGGAATCCTGGAAGGATTCTCTCCGGAATCCTGGAAGGATTCTCTCCGGAATCCTGGAAGGATTCTCTCCGGAATCCTGGAAGGATTCTCTCCGGAATCCTGGAAGGATTCTCTCCGGAATCCTGGAAGGATTCTCTCCGGAATCCTGGAAGGATTCTCTCCGGAATCCTGGAAGGATTCTCTCCGGAATCCTGGAAGGATTCTCTCCGGAATCCTGGAAGGATTCTCTCCGGAATCCTGGAAGGATTCTCTCCGGAATCCTGGAAGGATTCTCTCCGGAATCCTGAAGGATTCTCTCCGGAATCCTGGAAGGATTCTCTCCGGAATCCTGGAAGGATTCTCTCCGGAATCCTGGAAGGATTCTCTCCGGAATCCTGGAAGGATTCTCTCCGGAATCCTGGAAGGATTCTCTCCGGAATCCTGGAAGGATTCTCTCCGGAATCCTGGAAGGATTCTCTCCGGAATCCTGGAAGGATTCTCTCCGGAATCCTGGAAGGATTCTCTCCGGAATCCTGGAAGGATTCTCTCCGGAATCCTGGAAGGATTCTCTCCGGAATCCTGGAAGGATTCTCTCCGGAATCCTGGAAGGATTCTCTCCGGAATCCTGGAAGGATTCTCTCCGGAATCCTGGAAGGATTCTCTCCGGAATCCTGGAAGGATTCTCTCCGGAATCCTGGAAGGATTCTCTCCGGAATCCTGGAAGGATTCTCTCCGGAATCCTGGAAGGATTCTCTCCGGAATCCTGGAAGGATTCTCTCCGGAATCCTGGAAGGATTCTCTCCGGAATCCTGGAAGGATTCTCTCCGGAATCCTGGAAGGATTCTCTCCGGAATCCTGGAAGGATTCTCTCCGGAATCCTGGAAGGATTCTCTCCGAATCCTGGAAGGATTCTCTCCGGAATCCTGGAAGGATTCTCTCCGGAATCCTGGAAGGATTCTCTCCGGAATCCTGGAAGGATTCTCTCCGGAATCCTGGAAGGATTCTCTCCGGAATCCTGGAAGGATTCTCTCCGAATCCTGGAAGGATTCTCTCCGAATCCTGGAAGGATTCTCTCCGAATCCTGGAAGGATTCTCTCCGGAATCCTGGAAGGATTCTCTCCGGAATCCTGGAAGGATTCTCTCCGGAATCCTGGAAGGATTCTCTCCGGAATCCTGGAAGGATTCTCTCCGGAATCCTGGAAGGATTCTCTCCGAATCCTGGAAGGATTCTCTCCGGAATCCTGGAAGGATTCTCTCCGAATCCTGGAAGGATTCTCTCCGGAATCCTGGAAGGATTCTCTCCGGAATCCTGGAAGGATTCTCTCCGGAATCCTGGAAGGATCTCTCCGGAATCCTGGAAGGATTCTCTCCGGAATCCTGGAAGGATTCTCTCCCGGAATCCTGGAAGGATTCTCTCCCGAATCCTGGAAGGATTCTCTCCCGAATCCTGGAAGGATTCTCTCCGAATCCTGGAAGGATTCTCTCCGGAATCCTGGAAGGATTCTCTCCGGAATCCTGGAAGGATTCTCTCCGGAATCCTGGAAGGATTCTCTCCGGAATCCTGGAAGGATTCTCTCCGGAATCCTGGAAGGATTCTCTCCCGAATCCTGGAAGGATTCTCTCCGAATCCTGGAAGGATTCTCTCCGGAATCCTGGAAGGATTCTCTCCGGAATCCTGGAAGGATTCTCTCCGGAATCCTGGAAGGATTCTCTCCGGAATCCTGGAAGGATTCTCTCCGGAATCCTGGAAGGATTCTCTCCGGAATCCTGGAAGGATTCTCTCCGGAATCCTGGAAGGATTCTCTCCGGAATCCTGGAAGGATTCTCTCCGGAATCCTGGAAGGATTCTCTCCGGAATCCTGGAAGGATTCTCTCCGGAATCCTGGAAGGATTCTCTCCGGAATCCTGGAAGGATTCTCTCCGGAATCCTGGAAGGATTCTCTCCGGAATCCTGGAAGGATTCTCTCCGGAATCCTGGAAGGATTCTCTCCGGAATCCTGGAAGGATTCTCTCCGGAATCCTGGAAGGATTCTCTCCGGAATCCTGGAAGGATTCTCTCCGGAATCCTGGAAGGATTCTCTCCGGAATCCTGGAAGGATTCTCTCCGGAATCCTGGAAGGATTCTCTCCGGAATCCTGGAAGGATTCTCTCCGGAATCCTGGAAGGATTCTCTCCGGAATCCTGGAAGGATTCTCTCCGGAATCCTGGAAGGATTCTCTCCGGAATCCTGGAAGGATTCTCTCCGGAATCCTGGAAGGATTCTCTCCGGAATCCTGGAAGGATTCTCTCCGGAATCCTGGAAGGATTCTCTCCGGAATCCTGGAAGGATTCTCTCCGGAATCCTGGAAGGATTCTCTCCGGAATCCTGGAAGGATTCTCTCCGGAATCCTGGAAGGATTCTCTCCGGAATCCTGGAAGGATTCTCTCCGGAATCCTGGAAGGATTCTCTCCGGAATCCTGGAAGGATTCTCTCCGGAATCCTGGAAGGATTCTCTCCGGAATCCTGGAAGGATTCTCTCCGGAATCCTGGAAGGATTCTCTCCGGAATCCTGGAAGGATTCTCTCCGGAATCCTGGAAGGATTCTCTCCGGAATCCTGGAAGGATTCTCTCCGGAATCCTGGAAGGATTCTCTCCGGAATCCTGGAAGGATTCTCTCCGAATCCTGGAAGGATTCTCTCCGGAATCCTGGAAGGATTCTCTCCGGAATCCTGGAAGGATTCTCTCCGGAATCCTGGAAGGATTCTCTCCGGAATCCTGGAAGGATTCTCTCCGGAATCCTGGAAGGATTCTCTCCGGAATCCTGGAAGGATTCTCTCCGGAATCCTGGAAGGATTCTCTCCGGAATCCTGGAAGGATTCTCTCCGGAATCCTGGAAGGATTCTCTCCGGAATCCTGGAAGGATTCTCTCCGGAATCCTGGAAGGATTCTCTCCGGAATCCTGGAAGGATTCTCTCCGGAATCCTGGAAGGATTCTCTCCGGAATCCTGGAAGGATTCTCTCCGGAATCCTGGAAGGATTCTCTCCGGAATCCTGGAAGGATTCTCTCCGGAATCCTGGAAGGATTCTCTCCGGAATCCTGGAAGGATTCTCTCCGGAATCCTGGAAGGATTCTCTCGGAATCCTGGAAGGATTCTCTCCGGAATCCTGGGAAGGGATTCTCTCCGGAATCCTGGAAGGATTCTCTCCGGAATCCTGGAAGGATTCTCTCCGGAATCCTGGAAGGATTCTCTCCGGAATCCTGGAAGGATTCTCTCCGGAATCCTGGAAGGATTCTCTCCGGAATCCTGGAAGGATTCTCTCCGGAATCCTGGAAGGATTCTCTCCGGAATCCTGAAGGATTCTCTCCGGAATCCTGGAAGGATTCTCTCCGGAATCCTGGAAGGATTCTCTCCGGAATCCTGGAAGGATTCTCTCCGGAATCTGGAAGGATTCTCTCCCGGAATCCTGGAAGGATTCTCTCCGGAATCCTGGAAGGATTCTCTCCGGAATCCTGGAAGGATTCTCATCCGGAATCCTGGAAGGATTCTCTCCGGAATCCTGGAAGGATTCTCTCCGGAATCCTGGAAGCTGGAAGGATTCTCTCCGGAATCCTGGAAGGATTCTCTCCGGAATCCTGGAAGGATTCTCTCCGGAATCCTGGAAGGATTCTCTCCGGAATCCTGGAAGGATTCTCTCCGGAATCCTGGAAGGATTCTCTCCGGAATCCTGGAAGGATTCTCTCCGGAATCCTGGAAGGATTCTCTCCGGAATCCTGGAAGGATTCTCTCCGGAATCCTGGAAGGATTCTCTCCGGAATCCTGGAAGGATTCTCTCCGGAATCCTGGAAGGATTCTCTCCGGAATCCTGGAAGGATTCTCTCCGGAATCCTGGAAGGATTCTCTCCGGAATCCTGGAAGGATTCTCTCCGGAATCCTGGAAGGATTCTCTCCGGAATCCTGGAAGGATTCTCTCCGGAATCCTGGAAGGATTCTCTCCGGAATCCTGGAAGGATTCTCTCCGGAATCCTGGAAGGATTCTCTCCGGAATCCTGGAAGGATTCTCTCCGGAATCCTGGAAGGATTCTCTCCGGAATCCTGGAAGGATTCTCTCCGGAATCCTGGAAGGATTCTCTCCGGAATCCTGGAAGGATTCTCTCCGGAATCCTGGAAGGATTCTCTCCGGAATCCTGGAAGGATTCTCTCCGGAATCCTGGAAGGATTCTCTCCGGAATCCTGGAAGGATTCTCTCCGGAATCCTGGAAGGATTCTCTCCGGAATCCTGGAAGGATTCTCTCCGGAATCCTGGAAGGATTCTCTCCGGAATCCTGGAAGGATTCTCTCCGGAATCCTGGAAGGATTCTCTCCGGAATCCTGGAAGGATTCTCTCCGGAATCCTGGAAGGATTCTCTCCGGAATCCTGGAAGGATTCTCTCCGGAATCCTGGAAGGATTCTCTCCGGAATCCTGGAAGGATTCTCTCCGGAATCCTGGAAGGATTCTCTCCGGAATCCTGGAAGGATTCTCTCCGGAATCCTGGAAGGATTCTCTCCGGAATCCTGGAAGGATTCTCTCCGGAATCCTGGAAGGATTCTCTCCGGAATCCTGGAAGGATTCTCTCCGGAATCCTGGAAGGATTCTCTCCGGAATCCTGGAAGGATTCTCTCCGGAATCCTGGAAGGATTCTCTCCGGAATCCTGGAAGGATTCTCTCCGGAATCCTGGAAGGATTCTCTCCGGAATCCTGGAAGGATTCTCTCCGGAATCCTGGAAGGATTCTCTCCGGAATCCTGGAAGGATTCTCTCCGGAATCCTGGAAGGATTCTCTCCGGAATCCTGGAAGGATTCTCTCCGGAATCCTGGAAGGATTCTCTCCGGAATCCTGGAAGGATTCTCTCCGGAATCCTGGAAGGATTCTCTCCGGAATCCTGGAAGGATTCTCTCCGGAATCCTGGAAGGATTCTCTCCGGAATCCTGGAAGGATTCTCTCCGGAATCCTGGAAGGATTCTCTCCGGAATCCTGGAAGGATTCTCTCCGGAATCCTGGAAGGATTCTCTCCGGAATCCTGGAAGGATTCTCTCCGGAATCCTGGAAGGATTCTCTCCGGAATCCTGGAAGGATTCTCTCCGGAATCCTGGAAGGATTCTCTCCGGAATCCTGGAAGGATTCTCTCCGGAATCCTGGAAGGATTCTCTCCGGAATCCTGGAAGGATTCTCTCCGGAATCCTGGAAGGATTCTCTCCGGAATCCTGGAAGGATTCTCTCCGGAATCCTGGAAGGATTCTCTCCGGAATCCTGGAAGGATTCTCTCCGGAATCCTGGAAGGATTCTCTCCGGAATCCTGGAAGGATTCTCTCCGGAATCCTGGAAGGATTCTCTCCGGAATCCTGGAAGGATTCTCTCCGGAATCCTGGAAGGATTCTCTCCGGAATCCTGGAAGGATTCTCTCCGGAATCCTGGAAGGATTCTCTCCGGAATCCTGGAAGGATTCTCTCCGGAATCCTGGAAGGATTCTCTCCGGAATCCTGGAAGGATTCTCTCCGGAATCCTGGAAGGATTCTCTCCGGAATCCTGGAAGGATTCTCTCCGGAATCCTGGAAGGATTCTCTCCGGAATCCTGGAAGGATTCTCTCCGGAATCCTGGAAGGATTCTCTCCGAAATCCTGGAAGGATTCTCTCCGGAATC
>NW_026917834.1:0-6907 GCF_035046485.1 Aedes albopictus
AATACTCTAAACCTCTTCAAGAATCCTCGAATAAGCTCGGCAAACTCAAATATTCATTAGAATTCCCAAATAATAACAACAAATCGAGGAATACTCTAAAACTCTTCAAGAATCCTCGAATAAGCTCAGCAAACTCAAATATTCATTAGAATTCCCAAATAATCACAAAATATCAAAGAATACTCTGAAACTCTTCAAAAATCCTCGAATAAGCTCATCAAACTCAAATATTCATTAAAATTCCCAAATAATAACAAAATATCGAGGAATACTCTAAAACTCTTCAAGAAGCCTCGAGCAAGCTCAGTGAACTCAAATATTCATTAGAATTCCTAAATAATAACAACAAATCGAGGAATACTCTAAAACTCTTCAAGAATCCTCGAATAAGCTCAGCAAACTCAAATATTCATTAGAATTCCCAAATAATCACAAAATATCGAGGAATACTCTAAAACTCTTCAAGGTTCCTCGAATAAGCTCAGCAAACTCGAATATTCATTAGAATTCCTAAATAATAACAACAATTCGAGGAATACTCTAAAACTCTTCAAGAATCATCAAACAAGCTCAGCAAACTCAAATATTCATTAGAATTCCCAAATAATCACAAAATATCGAGGAATACTTCAAAACTCTTCAAGAATCCTCGAATAAGCTCAGCAAACTCGAATATTCATTAGAATTCCTAAATAATAACAACAATTCGAGGAATACTCTGAAACTCTTCAAGAATCATCAAATAAGCTCAGCAAACTCAAATATTCATTAGAATTCCCAAATAATCACAAAATATCGAGGAATACTCTAAAACTCTTCAAGAATCCTCGAATAAGCTCAGCAAACTCGAATATTCATTAGAATTCCTAAATAATAACAACAATTCGAGGAATACTCTGAAACTCTTCAAGAATCATCAAATAAGCTCAGCAAACTCAAATATTCATTAGAATTCCCAAATAATCACAAAATATCGAGGAATACTCTAAAACTCTTCAAGAATCTTCGAATAAGCTCAGCAAACTCAAATATTCATTAGAATTCCCAAATAATCACAAAATATCGAGGAATACTCTAAAACTCTTCAAGAATCTTCGAATAAGCTCAGCAAACTCAAATATTCATTAGAATTTCCAAATAATCACAAAATATCGAGGAATACTCTAAAACTCTTCAAGAATCCTCGAATAAGCTCAGCAAACTCAAATATTCATTAGAATTCCTAAATAATAACAACAAATCGAGGAATACTCTAAAACTCTTCAAGAATCATCGAATAAGCTCAGCAAACTCAAATATTCATTAGAATTCCCAAATAATCACAAAATATCGAAGAATACTCTAAAACTCTTCAAGAATCCTCGAATAAGCTCAGCAAACTCAAATATTCATTAGAATTCCTAAATAATAACAACAAATCGAGGAATACTCTAAAACTCTTCAAGAATCCTCGAATAAGCTCAGCAAACTCAAATATTCATTAGAATTCCCAAATAATCACAAAATATCGAGGAATACTCTAAAACTCTTCAAGAATCTTCGAATAAGCTCAGCAAACTCAAATATTCATTAGAATTCCCAAATAATCACAAAATATCGAGGAATACTCTAAAACTCTTCAAGAATCCTCGAATAAGCTCAGCAAACTCAAATATTCATTAGAATTCCTAAATAATAACAACAAATCGAGGAATACTCTAAAACTCTTCAAGAATCATCGAATAAGCTCAGCAAACTCAAATATTCATTAGAATTCCCAAATAATCACAAAATATCGAAGAATACTCTAAAACTCTTCAAGAATCCTCGAATAAGCTCAGCAAACTCAAATATTCATTAGAATTCCCAAATAATCACAAAATATCGAGGAATACTCTAAAACTCTTCAAGAATCTTCGAATAAGCTCAGCAAACTCAAATATTCATTAGAATTCCCAAATAATCACAAAATATCGAGGAATACTCTAAAACTCTTCAAGAATCCTCGAATAAGCTCAGCAAACTCAAATATTCATTAAAATTCCCAAATAATCATAAACTATCGAGGAATACTCTAAAACTCTTCAAGAATCCTCGAATTAGCTCAGCAAACTCAAATATTCATTAGAATTCCCAAATAATCACAAAATATCGAGGAATACTCTAAAACTCTTCAAGAATCCTCGAATAAGCTCAGCAAACTCAAATATTCATTAGAATTCCCAAATAATCATAAACTATCGAGGAATACTCTAAAACTCTTCAAGAATCCTCGAATTAGCTCAGCAAACTCAAATATTCATTAGAATTCCCAAATAATCACAAAATATCGAGGAATACTCTAAAACTCTTCAAGAATCCTCGAATAAGCTCAGCAAACTCAAATATTCATTAGAATTGCTAATTAATCACAAAAAATCGAGGAATACTCTAAAACTCTTCAAGAATCCTCGAATAAGCTCAGCAAACTCGAATATTCATTAGAATTCCTAAATAATAACAACAATTCGAGGAATACTCTAAAACTCTTCAAGAATCATCAAATAAGCTCAGCAAACTCAAATATTCATTAGAATTCCCAAATAATCAAAAAATATCGAGGAATACTCTAAAACTCTTCAAGAATCCTCGAATAAGCTCAGCAAACTCGAATATTCATTAGAATTCCTAAATAATAACAACAATTCGAGGAATACTCTAAAACTCTTCAAGAATCATCAAACAAGCTCAGCAAACTCAAATATTCATTAGAATTCCCAAATAATCACAAAATATCGAGGAATACTCTAAAACTCTTCAAGAATCCTCGACTAAGCTCAGCAAACTCGAATATTCATTAGAATTCCTAAATAATAACAACAATTCGAGGAATACTCTAAAACTCTTCAAGAATCTTCGAATAAGCTCAGCAAACTCAAATATTCATTAGAATTCCCAAATAATCACAAAATATCGAGGAATACTCTAAAACTCTTCAAGAATCGTCGAATAAGCTCAGCAAACTCAAATATTCATTAGAATTCCCAAATAATCACAAAATATCGAAGAATACTCTAAAACTCTTCAAGAATCCTCGAATAAGCTCAGCAAACTCAAATATTCATTAGAATTCCTAAATAATAACAACAAATCGAGGAATACTCTAAAACTCTTCAAGAATCCTCGAATAAGCTCAGCAAACTCAAATATTCATTAGAATTCCCAAATAATCACAAAATATCGAGGAATACTCTAAAACTCTTCAAGAATCTTCGAATAAGCTCAGCAAACTCAAATATTCATTAGAATTCCCAAATAATCACAAAATATCGAGGAATACTCTAAAACTCTTCAAGAATCCTCGAATAAGCTCAGCAAACTCAAATATTCATTAGAATTCCCAAATAATCACAAAATATCGAGGAATACTCTAAAACTCTTCAAGAATCTTCGAATAAGCTCAGCAAACTCAAATATTCATTAGAATTCCTAAATAATAACAACAAATCGAGGAATACTCTAAAACTCTTTAAGAATCCTCGAATAAGCTCAGCAAACTCAAATATTCATTAGAATTCCCAAATAATCACAAAATATCGAGGAATACTCTAAAACTCTTCAAGAATCCTCGAATAAGCTCAGCAAACTCAAATATTCTTTAGAATTCCTAAATAATAACAACAAATCGAGGAATACTCTAAAACTCTTCAAGAATCCTCGAATTAGCTCAGCAAACTCAAATATTCTTTAGAATTCCTAAATAATAACAACAAATCGAGGAATACTCTAAAACTCTTCAAGAATCCTCGAATAAGCTCAGCAAACTCAAATATTCTTTAGAATTCCTAAATAATAACAACAAATCGAGGAATACTCTAAAACTCTTCAAGAATCCTCGAATTAGCTCAGCAAACTCAAATATTCATTAGAATTCCCAAATAATCATAAACTATCGAGGAAGATTCTAAAACTCTTCAAGTATCCTCGAATAAGCTCAGCAAACTCAAATATTCATTAGAATTCCCAAATAATAACAACAAATCGAGGAATACTCTAAAACTCTTCAAGAATCATCGAATAAGCTCAGCAAACTCAAATATTCATTAGAATTCCCAAATAATCACAAAATATCGAGGAATACTCTAAAACTCTTCAAGAATCTTCGAATAAGCTCAGCAAACTCAAATATTCATTAGAATTCCCAAATAATCACAAAATATCGAGGAATACTCTAAAACTCTTCAAGAATCTTCGAATAAGCTCAGCAAACTCAAATATTCATTAGAATTTCCAAATAATCACAAAATATCGAGGAATACTCTAAAACTCTTCAAGAATCCTCGAATAAGCTCAGCAAACTCAAATATTCATTAGAATTCCTAAATAATAACAACAAATCGAGGAATACTCTAAAACTCTTCAAGAATCATCGAATAAGCTCAGCAAACTCAAATATTCATTAGAATTCCCAAATAATCACAAAATATCGAAGAATACTCTAAAACTCTTCAAGAATCCTCGAATAAGCTCAGCAAACTCAAATATTCATTAGAATTCCTAAATAATAACAACAAATCGAGGAATACTCTAAAACTCTTCAAGAATCCTCGAATAAGCTCAGCAAACTCAAATATTCATTAGAATTCCCAAATAATCACAAAATATCGAGGAATACTCTAAAACTCTTCAAGAATCTTCGAATAAGCTCAGCAAACTCAAATATTCATTAGAATTCCCAAATAATCACAAAATATCGAGGAATACTCTAAAACTCTTCAAGAATCCTCGAATAAGCTCAGCAAACTCAAATATTCATTAGAATTCCTAAATAATAACAACAAATCGAGGAATACTCTAAAACTCTTTAAGAATCCTCGAATAAGCTCAGCAAACTCAAATATTCATTAGAATTCCCAAATAATCACAAAATATCGAGGAATACTCTAAAACTCTTCAAGAATCTTCGAATAAGCTCAGCAAACTCAAATATTCATTAGAATTCCCAAATAATCACAAAATATCGAGGAATACTCTAAAACTCTTCAAGAATCCTCGAATAAGCTCAGCAAACTCAAATATTCTTTAGAATTCCTAAATAATAACAACAAATCGAGGAATACTCTAAAACTCTTCAAGAATCCTCGAATAAGCTCAGCAAACTCAAATATTCTTTAGAATTCCTAAATAATAACAACAAATCGAGGAATACTCTAAAACTCTTCAAGAATCCTCGAATTAGCTCAGCAAACTCAAATATTCATTAGAATTCCCAAATAATCATAAACTATCGAGGAAGATTCTAAAACTCTTCAAGAATCCTCGAATGACCTCAGCAAACTCAAATATTCATTAGAATTCCTAAATAATAACAACAAATCGAGGAATACTCTAAAACTCTTCAAGAATCCTCGAATAAGCTCAGCAAACTCAAATATTCATTAGAATTCCCAAATAATCACAAAATATCGAGGAATACTCTAAAACTCTTCAAGTATCCTCGAATAAGCTCAGCAAACTCAAATATTCATTAGAATTCCCAAATAATAACAACATATCGAGGAATACTCTAAAACTCTTCAAGAATGCTCGAATAAGCTCAGCAAACTCAAATATTCAGAATTCCTAATTAATCACAAAAAATCGAGGAATGCTCTCAAACTTTTCAAGAATCCTCGAGCAAGCTCTGTGAACTCAAATATTATCCAAATTGATTGACGCATGACAAAATTCGGTTAACATTTGGAAGTGGCCACATACCATGGGGCATAAATTTAGGGTATTGCTCAGTGTATCTGAACAGGAAAGTCATAAGTGAATTGACTTCCAACGAACTTGATATATTATTTAGTATTAGTAAGTTGTGCATTTGGTATATATTCGAGCAGTCAAAGCGTGTTCCACTAAACGCACCGTGGGAGCAAACGCAGAGCAACATACAGAGGATCATCATTGTGAGCAACATAGGGTTGCCATCTTTGGCTAAACGAAGTACGAGATTGGAATAGAAGTTTTTTCGGTCGATCCAGGATCTTTTCTCATTGGATAATATATTCTGGACTTCCTTGGTTATAGAGTGAATTCCTCACAAACGAAAAATGATCGATTGGCAAAGTAAGCTCTCAACCAATAACCGAGGAAGTTCTCATAGAAAACTAAAGCAGGCTCAGTTCCATTTTGGTCGTTACTTTAGAAAGATGAAAAATATTCTAAAGCGAAATAAATAACTATATGTAATATGTAAATATTATTGTTAGAAATGCAACTATGCGTGTTATGCGCATGACCAATCCTGGTAACCCTGAACCCCACCACAATTCAATGTGCTCTTGTTTGTCTGTTACGAGCGGAGAAAATGAGAAAATAATTTCTCTCATATGAGAGAAGTTTCATAACACTTTTTAGATTTTTACTGAAATGAAATGTAGACTACTAAAAATGTACCATAGTTAGCGTACTTTTTTTTGGACTAAAATGATCATAAGAAATATCCTCAGAGATTGTCGGGACGATTTTGCGATCAAATGCCTCTAATTACTTCAAATATTAGAAACAAGTGTCAAGGTGGCGAAAACAGCTTTTGACAACAGTTTACTCTTTTCTAATAAATTCAAATTTGGCTAAGTCTAAGATCATGAAATTTTAACTGAATATTCTAAAATATATTTTGAAGAGATTGTCTTGTGGAAATTGTAATATTTGGCTTCATATTCGAGATATTACGATTGAAGTTCCGAAAATCGAAGAATCCTCTCTCTCTCACGAGGAGCGGACCTTAAGGTCTGAGGTCACGCTCCTCGTGAGAGAGAGAGGATTCTTCGATTTTCGGAACTTCAATCGTAATATCTCGAATATGAAGCCAAATATTACAATTTCCACAAGACAATCTCTTCAAAATATATTTTAGAATATTCAGTTAAAATTTCATGATCTTAGACTTAGCCAAATTTGA
>NW_026917835.1:0-6891 GCF_035046485.1 Aedes albopictus
GCTTTTTTCTACACCGTGCTTTTTAAATGGGCGCTGGGTACCCGGGTACCCTGTCGGCCACATAAGGGTTAATACACGTGCATTTTCAGCGAAATGCTCTATTTGAATGAAAACCAACACGCTAAGATCAGTTTACCTTTTTTCCAAAAAGTGCACAACCGCAAATATGCGTAAATGATACTCAAATATAGGTAAACAGAACTCAAATATGGGTAATGTGGACACAAATATGAGTAATTGTAACCCAAATATGGGTTAATATTACCTATAAATGCGGTTGTGCACTTTTCCAAAATATGAGTTTAATTTACCCATATTTGCGTAAAGTCTACGCAAATTTGAATAACATTTACCCATATTTTAGAAAAATAGGTAAACTGGTCTTAGCGTGAAGGTTACTGATAGACGAAAATTCTCGCGAAAGCCAAACAATTAATTTCAGTGTGTATCGTCCCAAATGTTCATCATAGAAACAACAACTCGTTCATTTACTCACAAAGGCGTGAATGAACTCATCCAGCGTGAGTGTGTTGCCCGCCAACTAACTGGAATAAAAATTGCGAGAGCGCTCTCGAACTACATATTTTCCATTCACCCAGTACGGAGAGTTAGCCTAACATTAGCCTAATGTGAGACTAACTGGCCAGCATGTTAGGCTAACTTTTTGTCTCACTTTTGGCTAATGTTAGTCTAAAATTAGACAGATATGACACACTTTTGTTAGACATGTTGCAAATTCGAAACATGTTTGTTAGTCTAACATTAGACTAACGTTAGACATGTTTTACTATGGGCTGTTAGACAAATGTTAGGCATAGATTTATGCTGCTTGTTTTCATTCCAGCTGTCATCCGAGCAAGAAGTGTGATTGTAGTAGTGAACTTTTGTCGACGTTCACTACTACAACCGTACTCTTGCCTCGAATGAAAGCTGGACGAAACATGTTTAATAAAAAAAACTTGGAGCCCATTTTAATTCTTATTTTAATTTTAATTTAATTTTAATTTTAATTTTAAATTTAAATTTAAATTTAATTTTAATTTAATTTTAATTTAATTTTAATTTAATTTTAATTTAATTTTAATTTAATTTTAATTTAATTTTAATTTAATTTTAATTTAATTTTAATTTAATTTTAATTTAATTTTAATTTAATTTTAATTTAATTTTAATTTAATTTTAATTTAATTTTAATTTAATTTTAATTTAATTTTAATTTAATTTTAATTTAATTTTAATTTAATTTTAATTTAATTTTAATTTAATTTTAATTTAATTTTAATTTAATTTTAATTTAATTTTAATTTAATTTTAATTTAATTTTAATTTAATTTTAATTTAATTTTAATTTAATTTTAATTTAATTTTAATTTAATTTTAATTTAATTTTAATTTAATTTTAATTTAATTTTAATTTAATTTTAATTTAATTTTAATTTAATTTTAATTTAATTTTAATTTAATTTTAATTTAATTTTAATTTAATTTTAATTTAATTTTAATTTAATTTTAATTTAATTTTAATTTAATTTTAATTTAATTTTAATTTAATTTTAATTTAATTTTAATTTAATTTTAATTTAATTTTAATTTAATTTTAATTTAATTTTAATTTAATTTTAATTTAATTTTAATTTAATTTTAATTTAATTTTAATTTAATTTTAATTTAATTTTAATTTAATTTTAATTTAATTTTAATTTAATTTTAATTTAATTTTAATTTAATTTTAATTTAATTTTAATTTAATTTTAATTTAATTTTAATTTAATTTTAATTTAATTTTAATTTAATTTTAATTTAATTTTAATTTAATTTTAATTTTATTTTAATTTAATTTTAATTTAATTTTAATTTAATTTTAATTTAATTTTAATTTAATTTTAATTTAATTTTAATTTAATTTTAATTTAATTTTAATTTAATTTTAATTTAATTTTAATTTAATTTTAATTTAATTTTAATTTAATTTTAATTTAATTTTAATTTAATTTTAATTTAATTTTAATTTAATTTTAATTTAATTTTAATTTAATTTTAATTTAATTTTAATTTAATTTTAATTTTATTTTAATTTTATTTTAATTTAATTTTAATTTAATTTTAATTTAATTTTAATTTAATTTTAATTTAATTTTAATTTAATTTTAATTTAATTTTAATTTAATTTTAATTTAATTTTAATTTAATTTTAATTTAATTTTAATTTAATTTTAATTTAATTTTAATTTAATTTTAATTTAATTTTAATTTAATTTTAATTTAATTTTAATTTAATTTTAATTTAATTTTAATTTAATTTTAATTTAATTTAATTTAATTTTAATTTAATTTTAATTTAATTTTAATTTAATTAAATTAAAATTAAATTAAAATTAAATTAAAATTAAATTAAAATTAAATTAAAATTAAATTAAAATTAAATTAAAATTAAATTAAAATTAAATTAAAATTAAATTAAAATTAAATTAAAATTAAATTAAAATTAAATTAAAATTAAATTAAAATTAAATTAAAATTAAATTAAAATTAAATTAAAATTAAATTAAAATTAAATTAAAATTAAATTAAAATTAAATTAAAATTAAATTAAAATTAAATTAAAATTAAATTAAAATTAAATTAAAATTAAATTAAAATTAAATTAAAATTAAATTAAAATTAAATTAAAATTAAATTAAAATTAAATTAAAATTAAATTAAAATTAAATTAAAATTAAATTAAAATTAAATTAAAATTAAATTAAAATTAAATTAAAATTAAATTAAAATTAAATTAAAATTAAATTAAAATTAAATTAAAATTAAATTAAAATTAAATTAAAATTAAATTAAAATTAAATTAAAATTAAATTAAAATTAAATTAAAATTAAATTAAAATTAAATTAAAATTAAATTAAAATTAAATTAAAATTAAATTAAAATTAAATTAAAATTAAATTAAAATTAAATTGAAATTAAATTAAAATTAAATTAAAATTAAATTAAAATTAAATTAAAATTAAATTAAAATTAAATTAAAATTAAATTAAAATTAAATTAAAATTAAATTAAAATTAAATTAAAATTAAATTAAAATTAAATTAAAATTAAATTAAAATTAAATTAAAATTAAATTAAAATTAAATTAAAATTAAATTAAAATTAAATTAAAATTAAATTAAAATTAAATTAAAATTAAATTAAAATTAAATTAAAATTAAATTAAAATTAAATTAAAATTAAATTAAAATTAAATTAAAATTAAATTAAAATTAAATTAAAATTAAATTAAAATTAAATTAAAATTAAATTAAAATTAAATTAAAATTAAATTAAAATTAAATTAAAATTAAATTAAAATTAAATTAAAATTAAATTAAAATTAAATTAAAATTAAATTAAAATTAAATTAAAATTAAATTAAAATTAAATTAAAATTAAATTAAAATTAAATTAAAATTAAATTAAAATTAAATTAAAATTAAATTAAAATTAAATTAAAATTAAATTAAAATTAAATTAAAATTAAATTAAAATTAAATTAAAATTAAATTAAAATTAAATTAAAATTAAATTAAAATTAAATTAAAATTAAATTAAAATTAAATTAAAATTAAATTAAAATTAAATTAAAATTAAATTAAAATTAAATTAAAATTAAATTAAAATTAAATTAAAATTAAATTAAAATTAAATTAAAATTAAATTAAAATTAAATTAAAATTAAATTAAAATTAAATTAAAATTAAATTAAAATTAAATTAAAATTAAATTAAAATTAAATTAAAATTAAATTAAAATTAAATTAAAATTAAATTAAAATTAAATTAAAATTAAATTAAAATTAAATTAAAATTAAATTAAAATTAAATTAAAATTAAATTAAAATTAAATTAAAATTAAATTAAAATTAAATTAAAATTAAATTAAAATTAAATTAAAATTAAATTAAAATTAAATTAAAATTAAATTAAAATTAAATTAAAATTAAATTAAAATTAAATTAAAATTAAATTAAAATTAAATTAAAATTAAATTAAAATTAAATTAAAATTAAATTAAAATTAAATTAAAATTAAATTAAAATTAAATTAAAATTAAATTAAAATTAAATTAAAATTAAATTAAAATTAAATTAAAATTAAATTAAAATTAAATTAAAATTAAATTAAAATTAAATTAAAATTAAATTAAAATTAAATTAAAATTAAATTAAAATTAAATTAAAATTAAATTAAAATTAAATTAAAATTAAATTAAAATTAAATTAAAATTAAATTAAAATTAAATTAAAATTAAATTAAAATTAAATTAAAATTAAATTAAAATTAAATTAAAATTAAATTAAAATTAAATTAAAATTAAATTAAAATTAAATTAAAATTAAATTAAAATTAAATTAAAATTAAATTAAAATTAAATTAAAATTAAATTAAAATTAAATTAAAATTAAATTAAAATTAAATTAAAATTAAATTAAAATTAAATTAAAATTAAATTAAAATTAAATTAAAATTAAATTAAAATTAAATTAAAATTAAATTAAAATTAAATTAAAATTAAATTAAAATTAAATTAAAATTAAATTAAAATTAAATTAAAATTAAATTAAAATTAAATTAAAATTAAATTAAAATTAAATTAAAATTAAATTAAAATTAAATTAAAATTAAATTAAAATTAAATTAAAATTAAATTAAAATTAAATTAAAATTAAATTAAAATTAAATTAAAATTAAATTAAAATTAAATTAAAATTAAATTAAAATTAAATTAAAATTAAATTAAAATTAAATTAAAATTAAATTAAAATTAAATTAAAATTAAATTAAAATTAAATTAAAATTAAATTAAAATTAAATTAAAATTAAATTAAAATTAAATTAAAATTAAATTAAAATTAAATTAAAATTAAATTAAAATTAAATTAAAATTAAATTAAAATTAAATTAAAATTAAATTAAAATTAAATTAAAATTAAATTAAAATTAAATTAAAATTAAATTAAAATTAAATTAAAATTAAATTAAAATTAAATTAAAATTAAATTAAAATTAAATTAAAATTAAATTAAAATTAAATTAAAATTAAATTAAAATTAAATTAAAATTAAATTAAAATTAAATTAAAATTAAATTAAAATTAAATTAAAATTAAATTAAAATTAAATTAAAATTAAATTAAAATTAAATTAAAATTAAATTAAAATTAAATTAAAATTAAATTAAAATTAAATTAAAATTAAATTAAAATTAAATTAAAATTAAATTAAAATTAAATTAAAATTAAATTAAAATTAAATTAAAATTAAATTAAAATTAAATTAAAATTAAATTAAAATTAAATTAAAATTAAATTAAAATTAAATTAAAATTAAATTAAAATTAAATTAAAATTAAATTAAAATTAAATTAAAATTAAATTAAAATTAAATTAAAATTAAATTAAAATTAAATTAAAATTAAATTAAAATTAAATTAAAATTAAATTAAAATTAAATTAAAATTAAATTAAAATTAAATTAAAATTAAATTAAAATTAAATTAAAATTAAATTAAAATTAAATTAAAATTAAATTAAAATTAAATTAAAATTAAATTAAAATTAAATTAAAATTAAATTAAAATTAAATTAAAATTAAATTAAAATTAAATTAAAATTAAATTAAAATTAAATTAAAATTAAATTAAAATTAAATTAAAATTAAATTAAAATTAAATTAAAATTAAATTAAAATTAAATTAAAATTAAATTAAAATTAAATTAAAATTAAATTAAAATTAAATTAAAATTAAATTAAAATTAAATTAAAATTAAATTAAAATTAAATTAAAATTAAATTAAAATTAAATTAAAATTAAATTAAAATTAAATTAAAATTAAATTAAAATTAAATTAAAATTAAATTAAAATTAAATTAAAATTAAATTAAAATTAAATTAAAATTAAATTAAAATTAAATTAAAATTAAATTAAAATTAAATTAAAATTAAATTAAAATTAAATTAAAATTAAATTAAAATTAAATTAAAATTAAATTAAAATTAAATTAAAATTAAATTAAAATTAAATTAAAATTAAATTAAAATTAAATTAAAATTAAATTAAAATTAAATTAAAATTAAATTAAAATTAAATTAAATTAAATTAAAATTA
The DNA here is from genome assembly GCF_035046485.1 of Aedes albopictus. Taxonomy (NCBI): domain Eukaryota; kingdom Metazoa; phylum Arthropoda; class Insecta; order Diptera; family Culicidae; genus Aedes; species Aedes albopictus. The sequence goes on from NW_026917835.1 coordinate 6,140, forward strand.
AATTAAAATTAAATTAAAATTAAATTAAAATTAAATTAAAATTAAATTAAAATTAAATTAAAATTAAATTAAAATTAAATTAAAATTAAATTAAAATTAAATTAAAATTAAATTAAAATTAAATTAAAATTAAATTAAAATTAAATTAAAATTAAATTAAAATTAAATTAAAATTAAATTAAAATTAAATTAAAATTAAATTAAAATTAAATTAAAATTAAATTAAAATTAAATTAAAATTAAATTAAAATTAAATTAAAATTAAATTAAAATTAAATTAAAATTAAATTAAAATTAAATTAAAATTAAATTAAAATTAAATTAAAATTAAATTAAAATTAAATTAAAATTAAATTAAAATTAAATTAAAATTAAATTAAAATTAAATTAAAATTAAATTAAAATTAAATTAAAATTAAATTAAAATTAAATTAAAATTAAATTAAAATTAAATTAAAATTAAATTAAAATTAAATTAAAATTAAATTAAAATTAAATTAAAATTAAATTAAAATTAAATTAAAATTAAATTAAAATTAAATTAAAATTAAATTAAAATTAAATTAAAATTAAATTAAAATTAAATTAAAATTAAATTAAAATTAAATTAAAATTAAATTAAAATTAAATTAAAATTAAATTAAAATTAAATTAAAATTAAATTAAAATTAAATTAAAATTAAATTAAAATTAAATTAAAATTAAATTAAAATTAAATTAAAATTAAATTAAAATTAAATTAAAATTAAATA
>NW_026917836.1:0-6750 GCF_035046485.1 Aedes albopictus
AGAAAAAAAAATGTATTGCGCCGAGTTAAGCTCATGGCCAATTAAAGTTTTTTTTTTGCGCCGAGTTAAGCTCATGGCCAAGAGGTATTTCTGAACACAAAAAAAATATAGCCGGGTCGAGCCCATGGCAAATTTACGTCTGGTGCGAACCACATGGATAAAGTTCTGATTTAGTTGTCTGAGGCTTAATTTTCATTGGAGATAGGCGAGAAAATAAACTGCGCACACTGACAGCGCAGTGTTGGGCGTGCATTCACTGAATGGGTGACGCATCGTGGAAATATCGTCTCTGGAAGTCGAAAGCCAGTTTGAGAGCGAGAGGTGGAGAGGATAATTTTATGGTGGTGGTGCAAACAGCCCAGTACGGAGGGTTAGCCTAACATTAGCCTAATGTGAGACTAACTGGCCAGCATGTTAGGCTAACTTTTTGTCTCACTTTTGGCTAATGTTAGTCTAAAATTAGACAGATATGACACACTTTTGTTAGACATGTTGCAAATTCGAAACATGTTGTTAGTCTAACATTAGACTAACGTTAGACATGTTTTACTATGGGCTGTTAGACAAATGTTAGGCATAGATTTTATGCTGCTTGTTTTCATTCCAGCTGTCATTCGAGCAAGAAGTGTGATTGTAGTAGTGAACTTTTGTCGACGTTCACTACTACAACCGTACTCTTCTCTCGAATGAAAGCTGGACGAAACATGTTTAATAAAAAAAACTCGGAGCCCGTTTAATTTTAATTTTAATTTAAATATTAATTTCAATTTTAATTTTAATTTTAATTTCAATTTTAATTTATTTTTTAATTTTAATTTTAATTTTAATTTTAATTTTAATTTTAATTTTAATTTTAATTTCAATTTTAATTTTAATTTTAATTTTAATTTTAATTTTAATTTTAATTTTAATTTTAATTTTAATTTTAATTTTAATTTTAATTTTAATTTTAATTTTAATTTTAATTTTAATTTTAATTTTAATTTTAATTTTAATTTTAATTTTAATTTTAATTTTAATTTTAATTTTAATTTTAATTTTAATTTTAATTTTAATTTTAATTTTAATTTTAATTTTAATTTTAATTTTAATTTTAATTTTAATTTTAATTTTAATTTTAATTTTAATTTTAATTTTAATTTTAATTTTAATTTTAATTTTAATTTTAATTTTAATTTTAATTTTAATTTTAATTTTAATTTTAATTTTAATTTTAATTTTAATTTTAATTTAAATTTAAATTTAAATTTAAATTTAAATTTAAATTTAAATTTAAATTTTAATTTTAATTTTAATTTTAATTTTAATTTTAATTTTAATTTTAATTTTAATTTTAATTTTAATTTTAATTTTAATTTTAATTTTAATTTTAATTTTAATTTTAATTTTAATTTTAATTTTAATTTTAATTTTAATTTTAATTTTAATTTTAATTTTAATTTTAATTTTAATTTTAATTTTAATTTTAATTTTAATTTTAATTTTAATTTTAATTTTAATTTTAATTTTAATTTTAATTTTAATTTTAATTTTAATTTTAATTTTAATTTTAATTTTAATTTTAATTTTAATTTTAATTTTAATTTTAATTTTAATTTTAATTTTAATTTTAATTTTAATTTTAATTTTAATTTTAATTTTAATTTTAATTTTAATTTTAATTTTAATTTTAATTTTAATTTTAATTTTAATTTTAATTTTAATTTTAATTTTAATTTTAATTTTAATTTTAATTTTGATTTTGATTTTAATTTTAATTTTAATTAAATTATTTTTAATTAAAATTAAATTAAAATTAAGTTAAAATTAAATTAAAATTAAATTAAAATTAAAATTAAATTAAAATTAAATTAAAATTAAATTAAAATTAAATTAAAATTAAATTAAAATTAAATTAAAATTAAATTAAAATTAAATTAAAATTAAATTAAAATTAAATTAAAATTAAATTAAAATTAAATTAAAATTAAATTAAAATTAAATTAAAATTAAATTAAAATTAAATTAAAATTAAATTAAAATTAAATTAAAATTAAATTGAAATTAAATTAAAATTAAATTAAAATTAAATTAAAATTAAATTAAAATTAAATTAAAATTAAATTAAAATTAAATTAAAATTAAAATAAAATTAAATTAAAATTAAATTAAAATTAAATTAAAATTAAATTAAAATTAAATTAAAATTAAATTAAAATTAAATTAAAATTAAATTAAAATTAAATTAAAATTAAATTAAAATTAAATTAAAATTAAATTAAAATTAAATTAAAATTAAAATAAAATTAAATTAAAATTAAATTAAAATTAAATTAAAATTAAATTAAAATTAAATTAAAATTAAATTAAAATTAAATTAAAATTAAATTAAAATTAAATTAAAATTAAATTAAAATTAAATTAAAATTAAATTAAAATTAAATTAAAATTAAATTAAAATTAAATTAAAATTAAATTAAAATTAAATTAAAATTAAATTAAAATTAAATTAAAATTAAATTAAAATTAAATTAAAATTAAATTAAAATTAAATTAAAATTAAATTAAAATTAAATTAAAATTAAATTAAAATTAAATTAAAATTAAATTAAAATTAAATTAAAATTAAATTAAAATTAAATTAAAATTAAATTAAAATTAAATTAAAATTAAATTAAAATTAAATTAAAATTAAATTAAAATTAAATTAAAATTAAATTAAAATTAAATTAAAATTAAATTAAAATTAAATTAAAATTAAATTAAAATTAAATTAAAATTAAATTAAAATTAAATTAAAATTAAATTAAAATTAAATTAAAATTAAATTAAAACTAAATTAAAATTAAATTAAAATGAAATTAAAATTAAATTAAAATTAAATTAAAATTAAATTAAAATTAAATTAAAATTAAATTAAAATTAAATTAAAATTAAATTAAAATTAAATTAAAATTAAATTAAAATTAAATTAAAATTAAATTAAAATTAAATTAAAATTAAATTAAAATTAAATTAAAATTAAATTAAAATTAAATTAAAATTAAATTAAAATTAAATTAAAATTAAATTAAAATTAAATTAAAATTAAATTAAAATTAAATTAAAATTAAATTAAAATTAAATTAAAATTAAATTAAAATTAAATTAAAATTAAATTAAAATTAAATTAAAATTAAATTAAAATTAAATTAAAATTAAATTAAAATTAAATTAAAATTAAATTAAAATTAAATTAAAATTAAATTAAAATTAAATTAAAATTAAATTAAAATTAAATTAAAATTAAATTAAAATTAAATTAAAATTAAATTAAAATTAAATTAAAATTAAATTAAAATTAAATTAAAATTAAATTAAAATTAAATTAAATTAAATTAAAATTAAATTAAAATTAAATTAAAATTAAATTAAAATTAAAATTAAATAAAAATTAAATAAAAATTAAATAAAAATTAAATAAAAATTAAATTAAAATTAAATTAAAATTAAATTAAAATTAAATTAAAATTAAATTAAAATTAAATTAAAATTAAATTAAAATTAAATTAAAATTAAATTAAAATTAAATTAAAATTAAATTAAAATTAAATTAAAATTAAATTAAAATTAAATTAAAATTAAATTAAAATTAAATTAAAATTAAATTAAAATTAAATTAAAATTAAATTAAAATTAAATTAAAATTAAATTAAAATTAAATTAAAATTAAATTAAAATTAAATTAAAATTAAATTAAAATTAAATTAAAATTAAATTAAAATTAAATTAAAATTAAATTAAAATTAAATTAAAATTAAATTAAAATTAAATTAAAATTAAATTAAAATTAAATTAAAATTAAATTAAAATTAAATTAAAATTAAATTAAAATTAAATTAAAATTAAATTAAAATTAAATTAAAATTAAATTAAAATTAAATTAAAATTAAATTAAAATTAAATTAAAATTAAATTAAAATTAAATTAAAATTAAATTAAAATTAAATTAAAATTAAATTAAAATTAAATTAAAATTAAATTAAAATTAAATTAAAATTAAATTAAAATTAAATTAAAATTAAATTAAAATTAAATTAAAATTAAATTAAAATTAAATTAAAATTAAATTAAAATTAAATTAAAATTAAATTAAAATTAAATTAAAATTAAATTAAAATTAAATTAAAATTAAATTAAAATTAAATTAAAATTAAATTAAAATTAAATTAAAATTAAATTAAAATTAAATTAAAATTAAATTAAAATTAAATTAAAATTAAATTAAAATTAAATTAAAATTAAATTAAAATTAAATTAAAATTAAATTAAAATTAAATTAAAATTAAATTAAAATTAAATTAAAATTAAATTAAAATTAAATTAAAATTAAATTAAAATTAAATTAAAATTAAATTAAAATTAAATTAAAATTAAATTAAAATTAAATTAAAATTAAATTAAAATTAAATTAAAATTAAATTAAAATTAAATTAAAATTAAATTAAAATTAAATTAAAATTAAATTAAAATTAAATTAAAATTAAATTAAAATTAAATTAAAATTAAATTAAAATTAAATTAAAATTAAATTAAAATTAAATTAAAATTAAATTAAAATTAAATTAAAATTAAATTAAAATTAAATTAAAATTAAATTAAAATTAAATTAAAATTAAATTAAAATTAAATTAAAATTAAATTAAAATTAAATTAAAATTAAATTAAAATTAAATTAAAATTAAATTAAAATTAAATTAAAATTAAATTAAAATTAAATTAAAATTAAATTAAAATTAAATTAAAATTAAATTAAAATTAAATTAAAATTAAATTAAAATTAAATTAAAATTAAATTAAAATTAAATTAAAATTAAATTAAAATTAAATTAAAATTAAATTAAAATTAAATTAAAATTAAATTAAAATTAAATTAAAATTAAATTAAAATTAAATTAAAATTAAATTAAAATTAAATTAAAATTAAATTAAAATTAAATTAAAATTAAATTAAAATTAAATTAAAATTAAATTAAAATTAAATTAAAATTAAATTAAAATTAAATTAAAATTAAATTAAAATTAAATTAAAATTAAATTAAAATTAAATTAAAATTAAATTAAAATTAAATTAAAATTAAATTAAAATTAAATTAAAATTAAATTAAAATTAAATTAAAATTAAATTAAAATTAAATTAAAATTAAATTAAAATTAAATTAAAATTAAATTAAAATTAAATTAAAATTAAATTAAAATTAAATTAAAATTAAATTAAAATTAAATTAAAATTAAATTAAAATTAAATTAAAATTAAATTAAAATTAAATTAAAATTAAATTAAAATTAAATTAAAATTAAATTAAAATTAAATTAAAATTAAATTAAAATTAAATTAAAATTAAATTAAAATTAAATTAAAATTAAATTAAAATTAAATTAAAATTAAATTAAAATTAAATTAAAATTAAATTAAAATTAAATTAAAATTAAATTAAAATTAAATTAAAATTAAATTAAAATTAAATTAAAATTAAATTAAAATTAAATTAAAATTAAATTAAAATTAAATTAAAATTAAATTAAAATTAAATTAAAATTAAATTAAAATTAAATTAAAATTAAATTAAAATTAAATTAAAATTAAATTAAAATTAAATTAAAATTAAATTAAAATTAAATTAAAATTAAATTAAAATTAAATTAAAATTAAATTAAAATTAAATTAAAATTAAATTAAAATTAAATTAAAATTAAATTAAAATTAAATTAAAATTAAATTAAAATTAAATTAAAATTAAATTAAAATTAAATTAAAATTAAATTAAAATTAAATTAAAATTAAATTAAAATTAAATTAAAATTAAATTAAAATTAAATTAAAATTAAATTAAAATTAAATTAAAATTAAATTAAAATTAAATTAAAATTAAATTAAAATTAAATTAAAATTAAATTAAAATTAAATTAAAATTAAATTAAAATTAAATTAAAATTAAATTAAAATTAAATTAAAATTAAATTAAAATTAAATTAAAATTAAATTAAAATTAAATTAAAATTAAATTAAAATTAAATTAAAATTAAATTAAAATTAAATTAAAATTAAATTAAAATTAAATTAAAATTAAATTAAAATTAAATTAAAATTAAATTAAAATTAAATTAAAATTAAATTAAAATTAAATTAAAATTAAATTAAAATTAAATTAAAATTAAATTAAAATTAAATTAAAATTAAATTAAAATTAAATTAAAATTAAATTAAAATTAAATTAAAATTAAATTAAAATTAAATTAAAATTAAATTAAAATTAAATTAAAATTAAATTAAAATTAAATTAAAATTAAATTAAAATTAAATTAAAATTAAATTAAAATTAAATTAAAATTAAATTAAAATTAAATTAAAATTAAATTAAAATTAAATTAAAATTAAATTAAAATTAAATTAAAATTAAATTAAAATTAAATTAAAATTAAATTAAAATTAAATTAAAATTAAATTAAAATTAAATTAAAATTAAATTAAAATTAAATTAAAATTAAATTAAAATTAAATTAAAATTAAATTAAAATTAAATTAAAATTAAATTAAAATTAAATTAAAATTAAATTAAAATTAAATTAAAATTAAATTAAAATTAAATTAAAATTAAATTAAAATTAAATTAAAATTAAATTAAAATTAAATTAAAATTAAATTAAAATTAAATTAAAATTAAATTAAAATTAAATTAAAATTAAATTAAAATTAAATTAAAATTAAATTAAAATTAAATTAAAATTAAA
>NW_026917837.1:0-6736 GCF_035046485.1 Aedes albopictus
TCTTAAAATAATGCCTGAATAAATCTCGGGAGGAATCTCTAAAGGAAATCTAGGAGAAATCCTGTGAGGAAACAATGAAGGAATCCTTAAAGGAAGCTCGAAGAAAACTCTGGAAAATCCTGGTCGAACCCCTGCCGCAGTCGTAAATAATCCGTGAATGGAAACCGCAAGAAATCTCAGAACAAATCAAATCTGAAGGGAATCTGAGAGAAATCAATGAAGAAATCCAGCGAAGAAATTCCAGATAAAATGCCGAAAATATCCCTGAAGAAATCTACAGATATATTAATTCAATGAATGAATTTCGCCAATTTAAAAAAAAATCATGAGCAAATCCTTGTCAAAATACCGGATAAATCCCTGAAGGAATTGCTGGAGAAATCCATAAAGGAAAACTGGGAACGGCCAGTGGAGGAATCTCTAAAACAATCCAGAAAGGAATCTCGGGGAAATGCTGAAAGAAATTTCTAAAAAATCCCAAACACTTTTCAAGTAATTCTTGAAAAAAAAAAAAATGGAGGAACCCTTGAAAGAAAACGGGGAGTAATTCCTAGAGGAATCCTTGGATGAATACATGAACGGACCTCATGGGGAATTATAAGTGGAACACAGAGAGAAATTCCAGGGGGTACTATGGGACGAATCCCCACAGAGTTCTCTAGATGAACCACAGGAATCCTCTAGGAAATCCATGGAGAATTATCGGGAGAAATTGCTTAATATTGTTATAGATATATTCCTGTTTGAGGCTCTGTATGTCGACTAAGACATTCATTATATGGATTACATCAAGTGTGGCAATTTTTAACTGGAAATCTTTTCGATACATGTCTTTTATACACTTGAACCACAAAGTGCTTGCTTTGATTTATATTGGAAACGCCATCTTTATATCTCTTCACTGAGTCGAGATATTAGTAACAGTAGTAAACGCGTCTAATCTTAAGCTGGTGGATTGGACAAGCCTTTGATGACATAGCTTCATTCTGTCGGATGACTCCTTCAAGCGATTGATCTGCTCGGGCGAACGGAATACGGGCATTTGTAATTTGGCCGCTTGCAGAATGGCCACCCCAGATGAGATCGCCGGTGGTCGCAAAATTGCTTGTCGAAGGTCATCCCGTCTTGTTCGATACCGATACTGACAGATATGGTATCACAATATTTCAGTAAATCAGTATATAGCTAGATCTGCTTCCCAAGGGAAGCTGTTCCGGCACCACAGGGCCTCAAATAGTCAAATATGGATTTCATGGGCAATTTAATGAAGTTTGAAATCCATAATGCTGAGGTGTGCTAATCTCTCTCAATCTGCTCCCAAGGGCAACCTGTGCCGGAATGGTAACCCCAAGGTGAGCTAATCGAAAAACAGTCAAATATTGTTGCAGTAGCCAATTACGTGAAGTTTAATACAGACCCCAAGGGAACCTGCTCCAGAATTACCAACCTAGGGTGGAGATTACCGATATCTCAATATAATCACAATCTCAGTATATGACCAAATCAGCTGCCCAGGGCAATCTGTTCCATAATGGCCATCTTAGGGTGAGCAAACTCATTCTGAAGCAGTGCTCAAAAACCCAAAATTTTCAAAATTTTTAGGACAAAATTGATTCGCATTTTCGTAATTATATTCATACGACTGGCCCTTTAAAATCTAAGCCCCCTCTAGGCCTCCTCCAAAATCTTAGTTACGTCAATAAAATAAGTTCTTAATAAATTCTTGGATATGATTCAGAATTTCAATTAATAGGGTAAAAGCACTAGATATCGTTCCTGAAAATTCTTAAAGCAGCAGAAGTGGTAGAATAATAGATATTTAAGCTTGAAGTCTTAAGAATGGTTTAACCAAACTTTTATAGAGCAACAATTTTTTTGGTTTGGGAAAACCGGTTAGAAAGCGGGGAAATTTTGAGTAGCGATGAAGAATAGTGCTTTTACCCTAATAGTTTTACCTGTTACAGATAACTGCAGGGCCGCTTCCTTTTGCTCCGAATGGAAGGTTGTTTCTGTCGCCGGAGTACTGGAAATCGTTGTAGGGGATGTTTTTTTCCTGTTGTGGAAGCGGTCATACAGCATACCGGATGGGTGCCTCTTATTTGCAGACTTGTTGCGAGGATTGTAGTACGTCACCTAAAACGATTAAATAAAATAATTAGTAGATATAGAAGAATGTTAAGTATTGTATTATTATTTTAACTTACTGGTATCTCAGATGGGAAACGTTCAGCTATGAGTTCCGCAAATCTCGACATGTCTGGGAGCGAAAAATATTTTTGGCTGGCAATGTAGTAATCGACGATAGTGTGCGCCAAAAACTTCCGCTGTTGTTTATCCAGTCTTTGGTGTAACTGGAAGTACTTGCAGACGATCTTCCCTTTCTCATTGCGTTCCAAAATACTATCCAGCAGAGCTCGCGAGACGCTTGTCGGGAGGAGCTTTCGTTGAGGTGAGCCGGATACCGCCGAGTTTGCCTCGTTCCGAACGGGAACCGAGTCGCTTCGCTGAGCTGCCTCTTCCGTATTGCCTTCTTGGTAGAGGATACTTTCCTCCCACTTCATCAATTTCTGGCGGAGCGCATGCTTATGGGCCGTCCATTTGGCGACGGAAAAAACGTCATTTAACGCCTTTTCGTCCAGCGTCCTTGCGTACTCCCTGGTATAACCATGAGCTAAAAATATGTAAGCATTAAAAACGTATGATTCTTAGGAATATTTTAATTGAAATTACCGATCAAAATATCGTAAACAGCCCGGTCCAAGCCCCATGTTCCGGTTACTAGATGTCGTAGTTCACAATCGCCGTCAGGATCAGAATCTGCGCCTAAAAAGAAGCGAAGATGAATTGGCTGCAAATTTAGTTTGAATTTTAGCTTACCATCAGATAATTCGGATTCCTCCGGGTTAGTTATAATAAGCTCCACCAATTTCATTTCCGAGTCGTCGATATTTGCCATTTTCTACTTTAAAATTAATATATTTTCCGGAGCAAAATTTGAACGCGCGGTAGCTTTCGCGAAATGTAACAAACTATAAAATGGCGGTCGGTGCGTAAACAAACACTGAGAAAAAAACTACTTCTGAATAGTTGTTTTTACTGACAAATAACTTCGGTTGATTTTTGTTGGTGAAATATTCTCTTTAATACCATGAATATGGTAAAATAAAGAGTGTAATATACTTTCAATATTGCGAGCTCTTATGTTGAGAACAAAGGCAGTTATTTATACCATAGAATATTGTAATGTTTTGTATGCTGTTTAAAACCACTGTGTAGTTAATTTTACCATGAATAAATGACCATAAACATTGTTAACATTACCGAATGTCAGTGGTTTTAACTGATTTTATAATATTTTTAACTATAATAATTTGTTGTAAATTTAACCACTCAAAAATAATTCAGATTACCATAAAATTTATTTCAGTGTACACTGAAATAAATTTTATGGTAATCTGAATTATTTTTGAGTGGTTAAATTTACAACAAATTATTATAGTTAAAAATATTATAAAATCAGTTAAAACCACTGACATTCGGTAATGTTAACAATGTTTATGGTCATTTATTCATGGTAAAATTAACTACACAGTGGTTTTAAACAGCATACAAAACATTACAATATTCTATGGTATAAATAACTGCCTTTGTTCTCAACATAAGAGCTCGCAATATTGAAAGTATATTACACTCTTTATTTTACCATATTCATGGTATTAAAGAGAATATTTCACCAACAAAAATCAACCGAAGTTATTTGTCAGTAAAAACAACTATTCAGAAGTAGTTTTTTTCTCAGTGTTTGTTTACGCACCGACCGCCATTTTATAGTTTGTTACATTTCGCGAAAGCTACCGCGCGTTCAAATTTTGCTCCGGAAAATATATTAATTTTAAAGTAGAAAATGGCAAATATCGACGACTCGGAAATGAAATTGGTGGAGCTTATTATAACTAACCCGGAGGAATCCGAATTATCTGATGGTAAGCTAAAATTCAAACTAAATTTGCAGCCAATTCATCTTCGCTTCTTTTTAGGCGCAGATTCTGATCCTGACGGCGATTGTGAACTACGACATCTAGTAACCGGAACATGGGGCTTGGACCGGGCTGTTTACGATATTTTGATCGGTAATTTCAATTAAAATATTCCTAAGAATCATACGTTTTTAATGCTTACATATTTTTAGCTCATGGTTATACCAGGGAGTACGCAAGGACGCTGGACGAAAAGGCGTTAAATGACGTTTTTTCCGTCGCCAAATGGACGGCCCATAAGCATGCGCTCCGCCAGAAATTGATGAAGTGGGAGGAAAGTATCCTCTACCAAGAAGGCAATACGGAAGAGGCAGCTCAGCGAAGCGACTCGGTTCCCGTTCGGAACGAGGCAAACTCGGCGGTATCCGGCTCACCTCAACGAAAGCTCCTCCCGACAAGCGTCTCGCGAGCTCTGCTGGATAGTATTTTGGAACGCAATGAGAAAGGGAAGATCGTCTGCAAGTACTTCCAGTTACACCAAAGACTGGATAAACAACAGCGGAAGTTTTTGGCGCACACTATCGTCGATTACTACATTGCCAGCCAAAAATATTTTTCGCTCCCAGACATGTCGAGATTTGCGGAACTCATAGCTGAACGTTTCCCATCTGAGATACCAGTAAGTTAAAATAATAATACAATACTTAACATTCTTCTATATCTACTAATTATTTTATTTAATCGTTTTAGGTGACGTACTACAATCCTCGCAACAAGTCTGCAAATAAGAGGCACCCATCCGGTATGCTGTATGACCGCTTCCACAACAGGAAAAAAACATCCCCTACAACGATTTCCAGTACTCCGGCGACAGAAACAACCTTCCATTCGGAGCAAAAGGAAGCGGCCCTGCAGTTATCTGTAACAGGTAAAACTATTAGGGTAAAAGCACTATTCTTCATCGCTACTCAAAATTTCCCCGCTTTCTAACCGGTTTTCCCAAACCAAAAAAATTGTTGCTCTATAAAAGTTTGGTTAAACCATTCTTAAGACTTCAAGCTTAAATATCTATTATTCTACCACTTCTGCTGCTTTAAGAATTTTCAGGAACGATATCTAGTGCTTTTACCCTATTAATTGAAATTCTGAATCATATCCAAGAATTTATTAAGAACTTATTTTATTGACGTAACTAAGATTTTGGAGGAGGCCTAGAGGGGGCTTAGATTTTAAAGGGCCAGTCGTATGAATATAATTACGAAAATGCGAATCAATTTTGTCCTAAAAATTTTGAAAATTTTGGGTTTTTGAGCACTGCTTCAGAATGAGTTTGCTCACCCTAAGATGGCCATTATGGAACAGATTGCCCTGGGCAGCTGATTTGGTCATATACTGAGATTGTGATTATATTGAGATATCGGTAATCTCCACCCTAGGTTGGTAATTCTGGAGCAGGTTCCCTTGGGGTCTGTATTAAACTTCACGTAATTGGCTACTGCAACAATATTTGACTGTTTTTCGATTAGCTCACCTTGGGGTTACCATTCCGGCACAGGTTGCCCTTGGGAGCAGATTGAGAGAGATTAGCACACCTCAGCATTATGGATTTCAAACTTCATTAAATTGCCCATGAAATCCATATTTGACTATTTGAGGCCCTGTGGTGCCGGAACAGCTTCCCTTGGGAAGCAGATCTAGCTATATACTGATTTACTGAAATATTGTGATACCATATCTGTCAGTATCGGTATCGAACAAGACGGGATGACCTTCGACAAGCAATTTTGCGACCACCGGCGATCTCATCTGGGGTGGCCATTCTGCAAGCGGCCAAATTACAAATGCCCGTATTCCGTTCGCCCGAGCAGATCAATCGCTTGAAGGAGTCATCCGACAGAATGAAGCTATGTCATCAAAGGCTTGTCCAATCCACCAGCTTAAGATTAGACGCGTTTACTACTGTTACTAATATCTCGACTCAGTGAAGAGATATAAAGATGGCGTTTCCAATATAAATCAAAGCAAGCACTTTGTGGTTCAAGTGTATAAAAGACATGTATCGAAAAGATTTCCAGTTAAAAATTGCCACACTTGATGTAATCCATATAATGAATGTCTTAGTCGACATACAGAGCCTCAAACAGGAATATATCTATAACAATATTAAGCAATTTCTCCCGATAATTCTCCATGGATTTCCTAGAGGATTCCTGTGGTTCATCTAGAGAACTCTGTGGGGATTCGTCCCATAGTACCCCCTGGAATTTCTCTCTGTGTTCCACTTATAATTCCCCATGAGGTCCGTTCATGTATTCATCCAAGGATTCCTCTAGGAATTACTCCCCGTTTTCTTTCAAGGGTTCCTCCATTTTTTTTTTTTTCAAGAATTACTTGAAAAGTGTTTGGGATTTTTTAGAAATTTCTTTCAGCATTTCCCCGAGATTCCTTTCTGGATTGTTTTAGAGATTCCTCCACTGGCCGTTCCCAGTTTTCCTTTATGGATTTCTCCAGCAATTCCTTCAGGGATTTATCCGGTATTTTGACAAGGATTTGCTCATGATTTTTTTTTAAATTGGCGAAATTCATTCATTGAATTAATATATCTGTAGATTTCTTCAGGGATATTTTCGGCATTTTATCTGGAATTTCTTCGCTGGATTTCTTCATTGATTTCTCTCAGATTCCCTTCAGATTTGATTTGTTCTGAGATTTCTTGCGGTTTCCATTCACGGATTATTTACGACTGCGGCAGGGGTTCA
>NW_026917838.1:0-6540 GCF_035046485.1 Aedes albopictus
AAATTATTTTTTCCTAATATCTTTTCAACTTCTGATTTTTTTCAATACTCTTATATTTTATGGACCTCTAGGCATTCTTGAAGGGGATAAGTTTTTGAAACATTGTATTTAAATTGACGGCAGAACCGTTTTTATGTTGATAAAAGGACTATTTTTTGAGAATTTTTCATCTAAATTTGAGAAAAAAAATACATGCACAATTTTTGATTTTCAATTTTGAAAGTGTTATCTGATAGTTCTATTTGTATGCGTCATTTCTCTTAAAAAAGATTTAAAATCTCTTGTCTAGAAGCTGAGATATTAGGGTTTTAGCGATTGGTTGCTTCCCCGTATTCCGCATTGCGATTGAAATTTGTATGAAAGTTAGTATGGGAAAACGTACGTTTTTGCATTTTACTCATACGTTGAATTCTTTTGTCTAATACCATGTAACTGCTTGTGAAAAAAGTTATTCGCCTAGTTACTTAGGCCAAAAATTGAGATTTTATTATTGATGTTATTCCTTTACATGTTAAATGTTAAGCACCACCGGGCTATCTGTACATTACAACTTTTTTCACAAGTGTCGGATCACTTTGCGGTCTTCGGCAAAGTTTTTCGGCATCTTACTTACCGGTCAGGCTAAGGCCGGGGTGGCCTCTGCTGTACATAGTAGCCGCCTCCATTCCACTCGGTCCATGGCTGTTTGTCTCTAGTTCCGCACTCTGCGTAGGGTCCGCAGATCGTCCTCTACTTGGTCGACCCACCTAGCTCGCTGCGCTCCACGTCTTCTTGTACCGGTCGGATGACTCTCGAGAACCATTTTAGTCGGGTTGCTATCCGACATCCTGATGACGTGACCCGCCCACCGTAGCCTCCCGATTTTCGCGGTATGGACGATGGTTGGTTCTCCCAGCAGCTGATGCAGCTCGTGGTTCATTCGCCTTCTCCAAGTCCCGTCTTCCATCTGCACTCCGCCGTAGATGATACGCAACACCTTCCGTTCGAAAACTCCAAGGGCGCGTTGGTCCTCTGCACGTAGGGTCCATGTTTCGTGCCCATAGAGGACGACCGGTCTTATCAACGTTTTGTAGATGGTTAACTTCGTGTTACGGCGAACTTTATTCGATCGTAGAGTTCTGCGGAGTCCAAAGTAGGCACGATTTCCTGCCACAATGCGCCTTTGAATTTCTCTGCTGGTGTCGTTGTCGTCGGTCACCAGTGAGCCCAAGTACACGAATTCTTCAACCGCCTCGATTTCATCACCGTCGATATGTATTCGGGGTGGCGGGCGCGGTGATTCCTCCCTGGAGCCCTTTGCCATCATGTACTTTGTCTTCGACACATTAATGACTAATCCGATTCGCCTAGCTTCACTCTTTAGTCGGATGTACATTTCCGCCATCGTCTCAAATTTACGAGCAATAATATCATCGGCGAAACCAAGCAGCTGAACGGACTTCGTGAAAATCGTCCCACTCGTGTTTATCCCCGCTCTTCTTATTACACCTTCCAAAGCAATGTTGAACAGCAAGCACGAAAGACCATCACCTTGCCGTAACCCTCTGCGAGATTCGAAGGGACTCGAGAGTGTCCCTGATACTCGAACTACGCACATCACTCGATCCATCATCGCCTTGATCAACCGTATCAGTTTATCCGGGAATCCGTATTCGTGCATAATCTGCCATAGCTGTTCTCGATCGATTGTATCATACGCCGATTTGAAATCGATGAACAAGTGATGTGTGGGCACGTTGTATTCGCGGCATTTCTGCAACACCTGGCGGATGGCGAACATCTGGTCCGTTGTAGCGCGTTCACCCATGAATCCAGCCTGATATTGCCCCACGAACGCTCTTGCAATCGGTGATAGACGGCGGCATAAAATTTGAGATCTTGTAGGCACACGGTGTCAAAATTTCGATTATTATCGAACATTTATGTACCTCGGATTTTTCTTCGAAAATGATTAGTATCTGGGCTATATATTCATAATCGGAAAACTAGAAAATATTTCATCGGCGAAAATTTATGGGACGTTTTTTGGGCTAAAATAGTAATTATTGATTTTTAGTATGGAAAATAATTAAAAACTCAGCTAACTCAAATTTTCCCCGATAGAATATTTTCAAATTTTGCATTTATATATTATAGCCGAAATTCCAACATTCTATGAAGAAAAATCCGAGGTACATGAAAGTTCGATAATAATCGAAATTTTGACACCGTGAGGCAGCGCTCAGTAGTGTGATCGCGCGGTAGTTCCCGCAATCCAACTTGTCGCCCTTTTTGTAGATGGGACACACGATAGCTTCCATCCATTCCTCCGGTAATACTTCCTCCTCCCAAATCTTGGTAATGACCCAGTGTAGTGCTCTCACCAGTGCTTCTCCACCGTATTTTAGAAGCTCGCTTGGTAGTTGATCTGCTCCAGCGGCTTTGTTGTTTTTCAACCGGCCAACCTCCTCCTCAATCTCTTGAAGGTCAGGGGCCGGAAGTCTTTCGTCCTGTGCACATACTCCTAGATCTGTTACCACGCCACCTCCGGTACTTGCAACGTCGCCATTGAGGTGCTCATCGTAATGCTGCCGCCACCTCTCGACCACCTCACGCTCGCTCGTGAGAATATTCCCGTGATTATCTCGGCACATGTCGGCTTGTGGCACAAAGCCTCTGCGCGAGCGGTTCAGCTTCTCGTAGAACTTTCGTGTGTCCTTAGCGCGGTACAGCTCTTCCATCGCTTCGCGATCTCGTTCTTCCTGCTGGCGCTTCTTCATCCGGAAGACTGAGTTCTGCCTGTTCCGCGCCTGTTTGTAACGTGCCTCATTCGCTCTCGTACGGTGTTGCAGCATTCTCGCCCATGCTGCATTCTTCTCGTTTTTCAACTGTTAACATTCGCCGTCGTACCAGTCGTTTCTGTGATTCGGAGTCGCGAAGCCTAGCGCTGTAGCCGAGGTACTACCTATGGCGGATCGGATGTCCCTCCAGCCATCTTCAAGTGTAGCTGCGCCAAGCTGCTCTTCCGTTGGTAGGGCCACTGCTAACTGCTGCGCGTAGTCTTGAGCCACTTCTACGTTACGAAGTTGCTCGATGTTGAGCCGCGGCGTTCGACTTCGACGCGTAATGATAACTGTCGAAAGTTTTGAGCGCATGCATACAGCGACTAAGTAGTGATCCGAATCTATATTCGCACTGCGGTATTTGCGGACGTTGGTTATATCTGAGAAGAATTTACCGTCGATTAGAACGTGGTCGATTTGGTTTTCTGTTTGATGGTCGGGTGATCCCCAGGTGGCTTTGTGGATATCTTTGCGGGGAAAGAAGGTGCTTCGGACTACCGTACCACGGGAGGCTGCAAAGTTTACGCATCGCTGGCCGTTATCGTTCGATACGGCGTGCAGGCTGTTTCGCCCGATTACCGGTCTGTACATTTCCTCCCTTCCTACCTGCGCGTTCATGTCGCCGACAACGATTTTCACGTCACGCGGCGATCAACCATCGTATGTTTGCTCTAACTGCGCGTAGAACGCTTCTTTCTCGTCATCGGGTCTCCCTTCGTGTGGGCAGTGGACGTTGATGATGCTGTAGTTGAAGAAACGGCCCTTAACTCTCAACATGCACATCCTTGCGTTGATCGGCTGCCACCCGATCACACGTTGTCGCATCTTGCCCAACACTATAAATCCTGTTCCCAGTTCATTGGTGGTGCCACAGCTTTGGTAGAAGGTAGCCGCTCGATGCCCGCTTTTTCACACTTTCTGTCCAGTCCAACAAAGTTCCTGCAACGCCACGATGTCGAAGTTGCGGGGATGTAGTTCGTCGTAGATTATCCTGTCACATCCTGCGAAACCTAATGACTTGCAATTCCATGTTCCAAGTTTCCAATCGTAGTCCTTATTTCGTCGCGTGGGTCTTTGCCGATTGTATCGAGTCGTATTTTCTCCTATGTTATTCGCAATGGGGATTTTTACGGGTGGCTTATTGGGCCTACGCCAACACTCCTGTCTCGCCGGAGGGCCATCGTGCCAGTTCTGGTCACGGACAGAAATCTTTTCTGATTGATATAACCTTTTCTATAGTTCTCTCAAGCTTCGGAGATATGCTTGGCATAATTGCTTTAAATGGTTGATTCACAATGATTTGATGCCTACACCAAGCATATGTTACATTTGAATCAACAGCATTGAACACCAACCGTCAAACGCTTAAACCAAGCATATATGTCATTACTTGAACCCGTATTGGCCGAGCCTCCTGACTGCTGCCTACTCAGTACTAATTAATTGTTCATCATGGCGGCGGCAGGAGGTGTTTCAAAGTAACGACGAAGATAACGTCGCCTTGTCTTGATTTTATATAATAAACAGTTTACTGCCTGCCTTTGCTTAAACAGTTTCTTTTTGGGGGAATAAATAGTGTGCTTTAAGCCATCAATTGACAAACCGGAGTGCAAAAAAGGATTTCTCATGGATGAATTTCCACCGGGCGGTTGTACAAGCCGAGAAACAAGACAACTACTGGAGAAGCGCAATACCGGACTGAATACTGTGGTGGAGTTCGGATTCGGCAAGAGTCTACTGGCGCGACGTACCACCGGTCGTTTGATCCAACAGGCCAGCCGGTCATATCACGAAGTGTTCGCCCCACCGAAGGCCCCAATGAAACGCCTGGAAGTCTGACACAAGCAGACCAAACCCCTGGCCGACTACTTAGCCCTGCGCGGATTGCACTTCCGGGTCAATTCCGCCAAAAGTGCGTCGCTAATATTTGATAACATTGATATTATCTGCACCATTATAACAATCTTATAAATAAAGCATATGCAAGGAAATAGTTTTGCTAATTGAACGTTCCTGTAATGGTGGTTTTAGTGCAATATGTTACAATTAGAACATAGTGTACTAAAATACGACCATTATAGAAATGTTCATCCCAAATTTAAAGCTTTCGATTATATAAAAGCAACATAACCTCATTTGAAGGAATTTTTGTGTGTGCCCAAAACAATCATCCGATACAGTTAGTTTAAGTCTCAAGTTTAGGGTTAAGAGGGATTAAATTAAGCACAAACATGCTTGCATCCACCATGAGAATAAATGAACTGTAAAACCATCAACAATAAATATTGTTGATGTATGCATAATATGATGGAGTCAACCAAATGTTATGCTCTAATCAGTTCATCAATTCTGATCATTTCAAGCTTCTGTTATGCTTCGTCCAATGGTATTATGCGTAATGCAATCTCAAAAAGGGCTTATATAAAAGTCAGTGCGCAAATATGCTTGTTCGCGACCGCAATATGATTGATGTAACTTTATATTTTTCTCCGTGTTTAACATCCCAACCAACACTGGGACGACCACGCTGATGTGGCTACCACCTTGGATCTAGCTGGGCGTGGTGCAGCGTTTCTTACTCAGCCGCTGGATGCCAGAACAGACGCTGTTTGAGCCGCACCTCCTTGGTGAACAGACACTCGGATCGTACCTCCTCAATCTAGCTGAAGTCAGAAGGACAACAGTGCCCAGGCTGCACTACCAGCTAAGCACACAACTCTTAGCTGGCGGTCTTTGTCATCGCTTGACCCGTGGAAGCATGAGGTAGGAACTTGTGAGGACCAGAGCTACACTCCCGTTCAAAAGTTTGGGGTCACCCCCTCAAAAACATGTCATTTTTTAGGCCCATATCTCCGCAAATTTGCGTCCGATTTCAAAACCCTAGGTTTCATTCAAAAGATAATAAGTCAAAGAAACTTTGAAAATGATTTAAAAGAAACTTTTTCAAAAAATTTTGTATGTAAACTTAACTCAAAGTTGCCAAATATTCTAAAAAATGAATATAAACTTACGGCAGTGTTGCTGGAAATAGGGTCGACCAAATTTTAAGATGAGAGCGGTAATATGACCCATTTTCTATTAGCTTTCAACTGCTTTTTACAGAACTTAGCTAAAAAATCTAGAAAAAAAGTTATTAAGTAAATTAATCATTGATGTCATCGACCAAAAGTTTGGGGTCACCCCTCAAAATGCTGTATCGGCCAAAAGTTTGGGGTCACTTTCATAAAACATGGAAAAGTGATTTGTTGATATCTTGGCAACTTTGGGTTAAGTTTACATACATTTTTTTTTTTTGAAAAAGTTTCTTTTATATAAATCATGTTCAAAGTTTCTTTGACTTATTATCTTTTGAATGAAACCTTGGGTTTTGAAATCGGACGCAAATTGGCGGAGATAGGGGCCTAAAAAAAAGACATGTTTTTGAGGGGCTGACCCCAAACATTTGAACGGGAGTGTATATTGGACGCTCTCCTTATCGACTCACCGTTTTGCAGCCCAAGTTTTTCGGCATATCATAGGCTATGTCATTAGTTAGATCCTTTTAGACGAAAAAATTTCAATTTATAAGAAAAATGCAAAAAAGCACGTTTTTCCATACTAACTTCCAAACAAATTTCAATCGCAATGCGGAATACGGGGAAGCAACCAATCGCTCCCAAATTTTGCTCAGTTATTTTGGACGCTAAAAGGAATCGAAAAAGCTTTGTTCCGAAATATC